>NC_074683.1:21900388-22032888 GCF_029448725.1 Salvelinus fontinalis | reverse complement strand
CCACTTAATGTTGATGAAATCAATGGTAGGACCATGGCTGGACACACACCATATTCATTACTCATCTACTGCAGCTCGATACACCACAAGTGCTTAAAACAATCAATGCATATAAAGGTAATACAAACCGGTAAAGAATTCATTAGGAAGACACTCAGAATCAGAAGAACACTCAGTAGACATATACAGCTAACTGCAAGGAAACTTGAGTAAATGAGGGATACAAAGTATATTGAAGCATGTGCTTCCACACAGGTTCCTGAGTTCCTGGGGGTCACGTATAAAGATGCCCAGTTTCTCGTTATTTTGGAGAGATCTCAGTGACTCAGTGTGTGTGTGTGTGTGTCTCAGTCACAACATCTCAACCCAATTTAACACGTATGGGAGATTCTGGAGCGACGCCAGAGACAGCCTTTTCCACCACCATCAACAAAACACCAAATGTTAGAATTTCTGGTGGAAGAACAGTGTCGTGTCCATCCAGCAGAGTTCCAGACACTAGTAGAATCTATGCCATGTGCACCTCACACAGGTGTGGGCAGTTGTAACTATTACCTAAACTACTTGCATAAAAAACACTGGCTTTGGCACACCTCTTGATGCTCTGATGTAACTGCCGACGCATCAGCCTGCCCGGCCCAAAATAAAAAGGTGAAATGAGGTGATGTCCTTTTATCCTTTCTAAAAAATGTTGGAGTGCCGCAGTTTCTCAAAGTTCTTGAACTTGGGATTTTAATTTGAAGTCATTGTCACATATGGCAGAGCACCCAGATAATTAAGCAAGACAGGGCATCTATTAGCCACTCCACTTTATGTTGGTGTTTCCTCTGTTTTGGCAATTATTTTTATTTAACCTTTATTTAACTAGTCAGTTAAGAACAAATTCGTATTTACAATGACGGCCTACCTGGGAACAGGGGGTTAACTGCCTTGTTAAGGGGCAGAACGACAGATTTTTACCCCTGTCAGCTCGGGGATTCGAGCCAGCAACCTTTCAGTTACTAGTCCAACGCTCTAACCACTAGGCTACCTGTACATTGTTCATTCAACTGGATAATGGCAGATTTAAATTAATTTGCTACAGTTACTATAACTTATACATCACTTATACAAAGGGGTTTCAGCTTTGGTTTCCCTCTACATGTATCAGTAGGTCCTTTAGAGTAAACATAAAGCCAGCAGTCAGAAGTTGCTTTTGCCAAAATATTTGTTTTGAGCTAAACAGACCCATCAGAACCTCTCTCTGCCATGGTGTGTGTTGGCTGTCTCATCCTCCAGGTCTGGAGCTCACAGTGTGGGAGTCAGTGATAGGAAATCAATGAGTGGTTAATATTAGTGCAGTGGGCAAGAGGCCGACTGTCAATCAATGTGTCATAGAGGGAAATACAAACAGCTAAACAGTTAGCCTTGAGCCTTCACATGACACAACAGGAAGTGGACAGACTGATACACAGACACTGGGTGTTCTGGGTAAGAAAAGGTAATGTAGTGGATAAGATATAAAATCATAATATCTGGTGACATGATGCCTTCAAATTAGTAATGTAGAGGGAATTTTACAAATGTAGTTTTTCTCCAGATGAATGTTGAGACAAAAGATTGGCTCACTTTATGACAGACAGGCTGCCTTTAGGGTTGACGTCTAGCAGGAAAGCTGTCAGCCTTAGACAGCCTGGAGGAACAAACACAGCCTTCGATACATCACACACAGCATGCACACACCAGCTCTCCAGTGACTCGCTGGCTAATATAACTGATTGTACACCTTAGGCTTCATCTTGCCAATACGACACTGGCACCATGAGAACTGAATGAACGAACCAAGTACAACCATTTCCGAGGCTGTGTTTTAGGCAGTTTTAACCAGTGATCTTGTAGTGATTGAAGGGTAACATCCATGATGAGGAGGGATGTCTTGTCTGTTTACCCTCTATTCTCTCCTGTCCAGTTAGACCAGTGGTAATATACATTTAATCAAGGCTTTCCTTTCTTTGGGCTCAGAGGTAGAGGTCTGGTCATCCTCATTCTAACAAGAGGTGTTTGTCTGCACATAATCAGGACTAACGTTATTCATCTAGACAGAGATAGTGGGTTAACATGCATCCCTTAGATCACTTCACTATTCCCTTTTCTTTACAAAGCTCTACTACACAAGCTTCCAACTTACCTAACTTCGTGGCTGAAGTATAAAAACACGAGTTACCCGTTCACAGGGTTGGTTAACTTGATGTTCCTCGGGTCTCCACCGAATTAGGTAAATCTGCTTTAAGTTGTAATGCAACTCACTGCTGGAATAATTTACCAAACTCATTACAATTGGATGTTCTGGTGCCGCTCGGGCAATTTAAAGTGTTGATTGAGGACCTAGTAGCCAAGGAATGTAACTGCTTTTCTTACATTTTGTGTTGTGCTGTATTTAGATTTTTATTGCATTGTATTGATTGTTGTTTTGTTTCACATCGTATTGATTGTTGTTTTGTTTCACATCGTATTGATTGTTGTTTTGTTTCACATCGTATTGATTGTTGTTTTGTTTCACATCGTATTGATTGTTGTTTTGTTTCACATCGTATTGATTGTTGTTTTGTTTCACATCGTATTGATTGTTGTTTTGTTTCACATCGTATTGATTGTTGTTTTGTTTCACATCGTATTGATTGTTGTTTTGTTTCACATCGTATTGATTGTTGTTTTGTTTCACATTGTATTGATTGTTGTATTACCGTGATCAGGGCACCCTTGAGAATGAGATTCTGGTCTCAATAGGTTTTCACTGAATAAAGAATAAAATAAAAACTTTGGCACAGCATCATAATCACAGATAGGAGATGAAACGAGTATGCTACTGAGACCTAGTCTATGTAATAAATGTATCATATTAGTATATGTAATACATGTATCATATTAGTCTATGTAATACATGTATCATATTAGTATATGTAATACATGTATCATATTAGTATATGTAATTAATGTATCATATTAGTTTAAGTAATACATGTATCATATTAGTATATGTAATTAATGTATCATATTAGTATATGTAATACATGTATCATATTAGTATATGTAATACATGTATCATATTATTATATGTAATAAATGTATCATATTATTATATGTAATACATGTATCATATTAGTCTATGTAATACATGTATCATATTAGTCTATGTAATTAATGTATCATATTAGTCTATGTAATACATGTATCATATTAGTATATGTAATTAATGTATCATATTAGTATATGTAATACATGTATCCTATTAGTATATGTAATTAATGTATCATATTAGTATATGTAATACATGTATCATATTAGTATATGTAATTAATGTATCATATTAGTATATGTAATACATGTATCATATTAGTATATGTAATTAATGTATCATATTAGTTTAAGTAATACATGTATCATATTAGTATATGTAATTAATGTATCATATTAGTATATCTAATACATGTATCATATTAGTATATGTAATTAATGTATCATATTAGTCTATGTAATACATGTATCATATTAGTCTATGTAATACATGTATCATATTAGTATATGTAATTAATGTATCATATTAGTATATGTAATACATGTATCATATTAGTATATGTAATTAATGTATCATATTAGTATATGTAATACATGTATCATATTAGTATATGTAATTAATGTATCATATTAGTATATGTAATTAATGTATCATATTAGTATATGTAATTAATGTATCATATTAGTATATGTAATACATGTATCCTATTAGTATATGTAATTAATGTATCATATTAGTATATGTAATACATGTATCATATTAGTATATGTAATTAATGTATCATATTAGTATATGTAAGACATGTATCATATTAGTATATGTAATACATGTATCATATTAGTATATGTAATTAATGTATCATATTAGTATATGTAATTAATGTATCATATTAGTATATGTAATTAATGTATCATATTAGTATATGTAATACATGTATCATATTAGTATATGTAATTAATGTATCATATTCCTCTCCTTCCAGTATACTGCATTTCTGGCGGTATTAACTGGTGTATTGATGTCCAGTCTAAAGTGTTAGTTCAGGTTTATTCCCTGCTATAGCTGTGCTGTAATAACTACTAATATTTATGTTCCTGTCTGACAGCACAGGCATTAATAAACTCTCTGTGTGTGTGTGTGTGTGTGTGTGTGTGTGTTTGTGTGTGCGTGTGTTTGTGTGTGTGTTTGTGTGTGCGTGCGTGCGTGTGTTTGTGTGTGTGCGTGTCTGTTTGTGTTTGTCTGTTTGTGTGTGTGTGTGATCTCTCTGTAACTAACCTGCAGCTCAAATGGAATCAGCCAGAAGGCAACAGTTAGCCCAACAGGCACTTGTAACAGTGCCGGATGGCTTTCAATGTAAATAGATTATATCGACACCAACCATACTGCTGAGTCAATTCCACATCCTCCATATCTAATTCAAGATGGAAGCACCTGTTACTCACACTGTCTTATTGTTTCTATATGAATCTGTTGCCACGGAGTTGAAAAGAAGATGGTAGCCACTAGCCTGTAGCTGCTTTTATCTCTCTGAAAAAGAAAACCTCTTATTTGTTTGCTTCTGTTGTGAAAAACCCAGTACATCTCTAACAACATTGTGCTCATACACACACACGCACATACACCAATCCGGAAGGAGGAGGAGAAGGGCGTCGGCTAGTGGGTGGAGTCTCCCTGTCCAACCCGTTTCTCATACCGGCTAATGGAGACACAATAAATGCCTGGCCCCTTCTTTTCCTTTCCTCCCTCCATCCCCCTATTCCTCCATCTTGAGGAGAGGAGTGCAGCACAGAGTAATGTAAATACCGCTGGCTATTTCAAGACCTCCTCACCCTTACTGCTTTGACTGGGAAAAAACTACATCAACGGAGCTGCATGGCTGTAAATTACATCATTCTCTTACTCTCTTTCTCTCTCTCTTTAATTCATTCATTAATAATTAATTGATTGCATTTATATAGTGCCTTTCCAAATGCTCAAAGCACTGTAAGGGGGGAAAACTCACCTCATCCACCCCCAATGTGTAGCACCCTCTTGGGTGATGCATGGCAAGTGTTTGTGCCAGAACGCTCACCACACATCAGGTGGAGAGGTGAGGAGTGATATATGCCAATTGATAATGAAGGGGGATGATTAGGTGGCCATGATGAAAATGGGGCCAGGTTGGGAATTTAGCCAGGACACCGGGGTTAACACCCCTACTCTCCATGCCGTCCCTAGGAGGGGTGCGTCACTTGAGTGGGTTGAGTCACTGACGTGACCTTCCTGTCTGGGTTGGTGCCCCCCCTTGGGTTGTGCCGTGGCGGTGATCCTTGTGGGCTATACTCGGCCTTGTCTCAGGATGGTAAGTTGGTGGTTGAAGATATTCCTCTAGTGGTGTGGGGGCTGTGCTTTGGAAAAGTGGGTGGGGTTACATCCGGCCTGTTTGGCCCTGTCCGGGGGTATCATCGGATGAGGCCACAGTGTCTCCTGACCACTCCTGTCTCAGCCTCCAGTATTTATGCTGCAGTAGTTGATGTGTCGGGGGGCTAGGGTCAGTCTGTTATATCTGGAGTACTTCTCCTGTCTTATCCGGTGTCCTGTGTGAATTTAAGTATGCTCTGTCTAATTCTCTCTTTCTCTCTTTCTTTCTTTCTTTCTCTCTCTCGGAGGACCTGAGCCCTAGGATCATGCCTCAGGACTACCTAGCATGATGACTCCTTGCTGTCCCCAGTCCACCTGGCCGTGCTGCTGCTCCAGTTTCAACTGTTCTGCCTTCGGCTATGGAACTACTACTACTACCACCATTACTACTACTACTACCATTACTACCACTACCATTACTACTACTAACATTACTACTACTACCACTATTACTACTACTACCACCACCATTACTACTAATACTACCATTACAACTACTACTACCATTGCTACTACCATTACCATTACTACTACTACCACTACTACTTCTACATCCACCATTACTACTACTACCTCCATTGCTACCACTACCATTACTACTACTACCATTACTACTACTACTACCACCATTACTACCACTACCATTACTACTACTACTACTACCATTACTACTACTACCATTACTACTACTACTACCATTACTACTACTACTACTACCATTACTACTACTACTACCATTACTACTACTACTACCATTACTACTACTACTACCACCATTACTACCACTACCATTACTACTACTACTACTACCATTACTACTACTACCATTACTACTACTACTACCATTACTACTACTACTACCATTACTACTACTACTAATACCATTACTACTACTACCACCACCATTACTACCACTACCATTACAACTTCTACTACCATTAATACTACTACTACCATTACTACTACTACTACTGCCATTACTATGACTACTACCATTACTACTACTACTACCAATACTACTACCGTTACTACTACTACTACTACCAATACTACCACTACCACCATTACTACCACTACCATTACTACCACTACCACCATTACTACTACTACTATTACCATTACCATTTCTACCACTACCATTACTACTACTACCACCATTACTACCACTACCATTACTACTACTACCACTACCATTACCACTACTACTACCATTACCACTACTACCACCATTACTACTACTACCACTACTGCCATTACTACTACCATTACTACTACTACTACCGCCATTACGACTACTACCACCATTACTACCTCTACTACCATTACTACTACTACTACTACCATTACTACTACTACTACCATTACTACCACTGCCATTACTACTACTACCATTACTACTACTACCATTACTACTACTACCATTACTGCCTCTACTACTACCATTACTACTTCTACTACCATTACTACTCCTGCCCTCACTACCAAATAAAGCTAGATTCTGTATACCATCTCCACCTTGTCACAAAACAACTGATTGGCTCAAACGCATTAAGAAGGAAAGAAATTCCACATATTAACTTTTAAGAAGGCACACCTGTTAATTGAAATGCATTCCAGGTGACTACCTCATGAAGCTGGTTGAGAGAATATCAAGAGTGTGCAAAGCTGTCATCAAGGCAAAGGGTGTTTAACACTTTTTTGGTTACTACATGATTCCATATGTGTTATTTCATAGTGTTGATGTCTTCATTATTATTCTCAATTTAGAAAATAGTAAAAAGAAAGAAAAGCCTTGAACTGTACAGCATATCCAATGTCATTCCATTGTGTTAGTCTGTTAGGTGCATGGGCATGAGTTATTCCTCTGTGATGTTAGCCTGAAGGGGGTGTGAACAGAAGTGGAGTCCAATGTTCACCAGTATTTCCCCTAGTGATTTCTATCAAGGCTGCCAGCAGCAGCATTCTATTGAGATCTTCACACACACAGGTACAAATGTAGCATCTTAATTTGATAACCCTGTTGCCGGAGAACAGTCCTGCAATCCTACATCTGTACGCATGCACATAAACTCACACCATCAGGCACACCACCCACTGTGTCTGTGTTTAATTATCCTGATGGAGTGGAGTGACCTTGGTTTTCCCAGTACTCTGTGATGAGTTCATGGCCCAGGGGTCGAGGGGAAAACAAACAGTACCCTGTCTGTTGCTACTTCACACCCCAACCAAGGTTGTTGAAATGAATGAGCTAACTGGATCAGGGGCTAGATGGGGTCAGGGCATGGGAGGAGGTCTTGTATTCAGGTCAGTGTGAAGCATTAGGTCAGGCGTGTCAGTGGTCTGTTTTGGCATTACAGAAGGCCGTCAGGGTGTGTGTCTGTCTGTTTGGCATTACAGAAGGCCGTCAGGGTGTGTGTCTGTCTGTTTGGCATTACAGAAGGCCGTCAGGGCGTGTGTCTGTCTGTTTGGCATTACAGAAGGCCGTCAGGGTGTGTGTCTGTCTGTTTGGCATTACAGAAGACTGTCAGGATGTGTGTCTGTCTGTTTGGCATTACAGAAGACTGTCAGGATGTGTGTCTGTCTGTTTGGCATTACAGAAGGCCGTCAGGGTGTGTGTCTGAATGTCACGACTTCAACCGAGGCAGGCTCTCCTTCCCGTTCGGGTGGCGCTCGGCGGTCGTCGTCACCAGCCTACTAGCTGCCACTGACTCTTTTTCCTCCCCCTCCTTATGTGTTTATTTGTATCACCTGGTTTGAGTTAATTGGTAATTAGTGTGGCTTTATTAGTCAGCCAGCCTGTATGCTTATTTGTGCGGGATTGTTCGTCTGTAGCTGTGGATTTCGGGAGTGGTGTATTGTATTGTATACTGGGTCTGTCTCCCGTATTAGTAGACAGGTGTTTATGACACCCAGTAAGTCCGTGTTGGACATTTTGGTTTGCCGGTTGGGAATTAAAAATCACCGCATTGAAGCTCTGCTGTTCCTGCGTCTGATTTCACACCCCCCGACACCCAGGTCGTTACAGAATCCCGCACCAATAAATGGAGTTAGCAGGAGCAGCAGCCAACCCTCTCCCATCGATGGAGGAACGGGTTCTCCACCACATCGACCGGGTAGGGATTGTGCGATAGATCTCCAGGTTAACGCTGCGCTTCCCAAGAGTCACGTGTACCCTTTGTCCCAAGAGGAGACGTTGGCTATGGAGACATATGTCGCGGAGTCTCTGGGACAGGGGTACATTCGGCCCTCCATCTCACCCGTCTCCTCGAGTTTCTTTTTTGTGAAGAAAAAGGAGGGAGGTTTGCGTCCGTGTATTGATTATAGAGGTCTAAATGCCATCACAGTGGGGTTTAGTTACCCACTACCTCACATCGCTTCAGCGGTGGAATCATTTCACAGAGCGCAGTTCTTTACAAAACTGGACCTCAGGAGCGCGTACAGTCTGGTGCGGAAAGGAGACGAGTGGAAAACCGCATTTAGTACCACATCGGGCCATTATGAGTACTGCGTCATGCCGTATGGGTTAAAGAATGCTCCAGCCGTTTTCCAATCCTTTGTAGACGACATTCTAAGGGACCTGCACGTGCAGGGGGTAGTTGTGTATATCGATGACATTCTGATCTACTCAACTACTCAAGCCGCGCATGTATCTCTGGTGCGCAAAGTGCTTGGCAGACTGCTGGAGCATGACCTATACGTCAAGGCTGAGAAGTGTGTGTTCTCCAAACAAGCCGTCTCCTTCCTGGGTTATCGCATTTCCACCTCGGGGGTGGTGGTGGAGAGTGACCGCATAAAGGCCGTGCGTAATTGGCCGACTCCAACCACGGTGAAGGAGGTGCAGCGGTTTTTGGGTTTTGCCAACTACTACCGGAGATTTATCCGGGGTTTTGGCCAGGTAGCGGCTCCCATTACCTCACTGCTAAGGGGGGGCCCGGTGCGGTTGCGGTGGTCAGCGGTGGCGGACGGAGCTTTCAACAGGTTGAAGGCTCTGTTCACGGATGCTCCCGTGTTGGCGCATCCGGATCCCTCTTTGGCATTCATAGTGGAGGTGGACGCGTCCGAGGCTGGGGTGGGTGCCGTGCTATCACAGCGCTCGGGTACGCCACCAAAACTCCGCCCCTGCGCTTTCTTCTCTAGTAAGCTCAGTGCAGCGGAGCGTAACTATGATGTGGGGGATAGGGAGTTGTTAGCGGTGGTCAGGGCTCTGAAGGTGTGGAGACACTGGCTTGAGGTGGCTAAGCACCCTTTTCTCATCTGGACCGACCACCAGAATCTGGAGTATATTCGGGCAGCTCGGAGACTGAACCCGTGTCAGGCAAGGTGGGCCATGTTTTTCACCCGGTTTCGGTTCACGTTGTCCTATAGACCCGGCTCCCAAAACGTAAAGGCTGACGCACTGTCCCGCCTTTACGACACGGAGGATAGGACCACTGAACCCACTCCCATCATCCCCGCCTCGAGGCTGATAGTGCCAGTGGTATGGGAAGTGGACTCGGACATCGAGCGGGCGCTACGGGCGGAACCCGCGCCTCCTCAGTGTCCGGCGGGCCGTAAGTACGTACCGTTTGGTGTTCGGGACCGACTGATTCGGTGGGCTCATGTCCTACCCTCCTCGGGTCACCCTGGGGTGACGAGGACAGTGGGGAGCCTTCGGGGGAGGTATTGGTGGCCTACCTTAGCTCGGGACGTTAGGGTTTATGTCTCCTCGTGTTCGGTATGCGCTCAGAGTAAGGCTCCTAGGCACCTTCCTAGAGGGAAGTTGCAACCACTCCCCGTTCCACAACGGCCATGGTCTCATCTGTCCGTGGACTTCCTGACCGATCTCCCCCCCTCTCAGGGAAACACTACGGTTCTGGTAATTGTGGATCGGTTTTCTAAGTCCTGCCGTCTCCTCCCGTTGCCCGGTATCCCTACTGCCCTACAGACTGCGGAGGCCTTATTTACTCACGTCTTCCGGCACTACGGGGTGCCGGAGGACATCGTTTCTGATCGGGGCCCCCAGTTCACGTCCCGAGTATGGAGGGCGTTCATGGAGCGTCTGGGGGTCACGGTCAGCTTGACGTCCGGTTTTCACCCCGAGAGTAATGGGCAGGTGGAGAGAGTGAACCAGGAGGTGGGTAGGTTTCTGCTGCCAGGGGAGTGGGCGAGATACATTCCCTGGGCCGAGATGGCTCAGAACTCACTACGCCACTCCTCTACTAATGTGTCCCCCTTTCAGTGTGTGTTGGGGTACCAGCCGGTCCTGGCACCATGGCATCCGAGCCAGACCGAGGCTCCTGCGGTGGAGGAGTGGGTACAGCGCTCCAAAGAGACCTGGAGGGCCGTCCAGGAGTCCCTCCAACAAGCTACTACTAGGCAGAAGAGGAGCGCTGATCGCCACCGCAGTGAGGCCCCCGTGTTTGTACCGGGGGAAAGGGTCTGGCTCTCGACCCGAAACCTACCCCTCCGCTTGCCCTGCCGGAAGCTGAGGCCGCAGTGTGTAGGGCCCTTCAAAGTCCTGAGGAGAATAAAGAGGTGTGTTATCGATTAAAACTCCCTTCCTATTATCGTATTAACCCCTCGTTTCATGTGTCTCTCCTCAGGCCGGTGGTAGCTGGTCCCCTGCAGGACGGTGAGGTGCCGGAGGTCCCTCCCCCCCCTCTGGACATCGAGGGGTCCCCGGCGTACACGATACGGGCCATTCTGGACTCGAGACGCCGGGTAAGGGGCCTGCAGTACCTTGTGGACTGGGAGGGGTACGGTCCGGAGGAGAGGTGCTGGGTACCGGTGGAGGACATTTTGGATCCAGCTATGTTAAGGGATTTCCATCGCCTCCATCCGGATCGCCCTGCGCCTCGTCCTCCGGGTCAACCTCGAGGCCGGTGTCGGCGCGCTGCGGGAGCCGCGCGTCAGAGGGGGGGTACTGTCACGACTTCAACCGAGGCAGGCTCTCCTTCCCGTTCGGTTAGCGCTCGGCGGTCGTCGTCACCGGCCTACTAGCTGCCACTGACTCTTTTTCCTCCCCCTCCTTATGTGTTTATTTGTATCACCTGGTTTGAGTTAATTGATAATTAGTGTGGCTTTATTAGTCAGCCAGCCTGTATGCTTATTTGTGCGGGATTGTTCGTCTGTAGCTGTGGATTTCGGGAGTGGTGTATTGTATTGTATACTGGGTCTGTCTCCCGTATTAGTAGACAGGTGTTTATGACACCCAGTAAGTCCGTGTTGGACATTTTGGTTTGCCGGTTGGGAATTAAAAATCACCGCATTGAAGCTCTGCTGTTCCTGCGTCTGATTTCACACCCCCCGACACCCAGGTCGTTACAGAGAAGGCCGTCAGGGTGTGTGTCTTTCTGTTTGGCATTACAGAAGGCCGGTGTGTCTTTCTGTTTGGCATTACAGAAGACCGTCAGGGTGTGTGTCTTTCTGTTTGGCATTACAGAAGGCCGGTGTGTCTTTCTGTTTGGCATTACAGAAGGCCGTCAGGGTGTGTGTCTTTCGTTTTGGCATTACAGAAGGCCGGTGTGTCTTTCTGTTTGGCATTACAGAAGACCGTCAGGGTGTGTGTCTTTCTGTTTGGCATTACAGAAGGCCGTCAGGGTGTGTCTTTCTGTTTGGCATTACAGAAGGCCGGTGTGTCTTTCTGTTTGGCATTACAGAAGGCCGTCAGGGTGTGTGTCTTTCTGTTTGGCATTACAGAAGGCCGGTGTGTCTTTCTGTTTGGCATTACAGAAGACCGTCAGGGTGTGTGTCTTTCTGTTTGGCATTACAGAAGGCCGGTGTGTCTTTCTGTTTGGCATTACAGAAGACCGTCAGGGTGTGTGTCTTTCTGTTTGGCATTACAGAAGGCCGGTGTGTCTTTCTGTTTGGCATTACAGAAGGCCGGTGTGTCTTTCTGTTTGGCATTACAGAAGACCGTCAGGGTGTGTGTCTTTCTGTTTGGCATTACAGAAGGCCGTCAGGGTGTGTGTCTTTCTGTTTGGCATTACAGAAGGCCGGTGTGTCTTTCTGTTTGGCATTACAGAAGGCCGTCAGGGTGTGTGTCTTTCTGTTTGGCATTACAGAAGGCCGGTGTGTCTTTCTGTTTGGCATTACAGAAGACCGTCAGGGTGTGTGTCTTTCTGTTTGGCATTACAGAAGGCCGGTGTGTCTTTCTGTTTGGCATTACAGAAGACCGTCAGGGTGTGTGTCTTTCTGTTTGGCATTACAGAAGGCCGGTGAGTCTTTCTGTTTGGCATTACAGAAGGCCGGTGTGTCTTTCTGTTTGGCATTACAGAAGACCGTCAGGGTGTGTGTCTTTCTGTTTGGCATTACAGAAGACCGTCAGGGTGTGTGTCTTTCTGTTTGGCATTACAGAAGGCCGGTGTGTCTTTCTGTTTGGCATTACAGAATACCGTCAGGGTGTGTGTCTTTCTGTTTGGCATTACAGAAGATCGTCAGGGTGTGTGTCTTTCTGTTTGGCATTACAGAAGACCGTCAGGGTGTGTGTCTTTCTGTTTGGCATTACAGAAGACCATCAGGGTGTGTGTCTTTCTGTTTGGCATTACAGAAGACCGTCAGGGTGTGTGTCTGTCTGTTTGGCATTACAGAAGGCCGTCAGGGTGTGTGTCTGTCTGTTTGGCATTACAGAAGACTGTCAGGATGTGTGTCTGTCTGTTTGGCATTACAGAAGGCCTTCAGGGTGTGTGTCTGTCTGTTTGGCATTACAGAAGACTGTCAGGATGTGTGTCTGTCTGTTTGGCATTACAGAAGACCGTCAGGGTGTGTGTCTTTCTGTTTGGCATTACAGAAGACCAGGTTCTGGAGAAAGGCATCAATCAAAGACCACCACAGAATATAATAACCATCACTGCTGTCAGAGCTGCCAATCACACGCACGCACGCACGCACACACGCTCACACACACACACACACACACACACACACACACACACACACACACACACACACACACCATATTGGCATATCAGCAGAGAAATCAGTCTGTCTTTTTACTGTTCACTAAAAAGTGGGTTTGATGTCCTGATTGGAGATCACAGAGCTAGGGCTACACATAAATACCAACAAAATCACTGGAGCTGAATAGATTGTCATGTTGTTAGCCAGTCTGGCTTACCGTGGTGCGTTACCCAGAGCTATAGAAGCAGCCAGTCAGCACTCTCTTTATACTAGCTGTTTACAGCTCTCACACCGCACTGGTTATATGGAATAGACAAAAACAATGAAAGACAAATGATCAATGTGATAAATAATATAATTTATTTAGCTCACATATTAATCACCATCATTTTACAGACACTGCATAAATAAAGAATTATGTAGCTGTAATTTCACCTCACTAAACTGATAAATAATTGATAATGTTGCATTGAAACGTATATTCCATTTGTTCATATGCTGACTTTGTTGGTATATACATGTATCACACAAAAATATACATTTCCATTTACAACATAGAAGCACATTTAGTATAGCCAGCCGAGCAACTGACGTGATTATGTTTTTTATTCTTTCATTTGGATTTGATTTTCCAGTGATACTGTAGAACATAAGACAGCATGAAGCCGGACTCCTGGTTGAAGGAGAGGAAACTTTACATTCACATTACATTCTAAACAGACTGCCTGACACACAAGTCCACTCTGACACTTTGCATAGCATCAGACCAGCTCCCAATACTACCCAAATTAAGGCCATAATTCAAACAGATTCAAACACATTCAAACTATATATTAAGATCAGCAAATGTTTACTAACAAATACTATTTGAGAGGAGTGAAGCAGAGAACAGAAATACTCAACAACATCAAAACAACAACCACATTTCCCATCATCATCTCAAATCTGCATTTTGCCATGTTTTCTCTGACCAACCTATTGGTCAACAGACCTTCCTCAGCGTTTAGGGCTGGTTCGAGGCATACGAGACATAAGTTTAGGGCCCCTGGCTGCTAGGGGGTCCCCCCACAAATGTTTTTTTTTTAAAGGAAGTCAGTCAGGGTCTAAACTTACTATTGACAGAATAATATAATACACCAGGTGTAATTTTACATTTTGGTTGTGCATCAGCATTTTTTTCTTCTTATGTCAGTTCACTGACTACATTTCCATCCAGCCATTTCATGAGCATGAATTACCTGACGCATAAAAAAGTCACGACTGGGCTGATGAAAACATGAAATGCCGATACAATTTTATAAATGCCAACAGACAATGTGTTCGTTCGACATGGTGTGATCTTTTTGTGTCTGTAAAATGAATTATGTGAGAAATGGCAGTGGAAGCGCCTTTATGCGCAAATATTGGTATAATAACCATCCTATCAAAGTAAACTTGGAGTGACGCAATGATATATTGTGTGGTCCTCCCACTACGACTCGGAAAATCATGCCGTTATTAGGCTGCAGTTGAAATAAGTTATGATGAACTTCACACAGTGGTGAATGTGCAAGGTGAGGAATTTGATGCTGAGTTTCCCAAAAATATTGAGGGTCTTCTTCTGGTGACATGATCGATTCCTGGCTGCCGTTTGAAAACCCCACTCTTATCCATAATAATCTCATAACATAGGTAACCTACCTGCACTGTATCTGCCAGCTGTTGGCTAGAGCTCATGTGCCAAGACCCGGAGTGGATACATTATATACCTCAAAAGGTTTTGTGACAAAACCATCAGTAGAGTTGAAAATGCGATGGAAACCCATCTAACTTAACATTTTCATTCGGTATGGTTAAATGGAAATTTAACCACAAAGGTTATTTTTATCTGCATTACGTCACGCACAGCATTTTATTCGCAAAAAGTAAGTTTAATGGAAACACATCTCTGGTGCAAAAATAAGCATATTGTTTTATGCAGATTTTAGAATATCTGCATGAAAATCTGTCAAATTGTATGGAAACCTAGCTACTGACAGCCACTCAGTTAGCCATGTCAGCTAACAATTTTTAGAATGGTAGTTAAACTTGTCAGCTATCTAAACTTGTAGTAATCATGGCCGAATACCGAATGCCCAGGGGCCCTGACCTCCAGCGGGCCCCCATTGATTTTGTTTGGCATTCTCAGTCAGATATCATATTAACATGGCATAAGTCATTACAAAATGTGTAGAATTGCAGGAAAATTGCTTTAAAACTGCAAAAATATCTTTCCACCCCATGGCAAAATGGAGAAAATTGCAGAAAATGTGCTGTAGAACTGCAAAAAAATCTCTCTGCCTCACAGCAAAATGTGTACTTTTGCATGAAATGTGTTATAAATTGGAACAATTTCTCTACACTCCATGGCAAAATGTGTAGAATTTCAGGAAATTAAGTTTAAAACATAAACCAAAAAGCTAGAGCCGGGCCCTGTCAGCGTTCACCTATCAAACTGTAACAACTGTGATAACAGAAAGGTAGCTCATTCACTCAGCATAGGACCTGTTCGGCTTCCAATCATTACAACCACCGATACCAAAACAACCAGTGCTGTTCTTTTCCTGTCTCAGCTCATAACCAGCTTGGAACACCAATCAAATGTTCTCGGGGCAGACGGACAGAACGGACAGAGCAGAATCGAATCGTTCGTGCAAACGGGTTATTGATACAATCCCTGGAGGGGCAATCTCAGCCTCCCCAAACCCCTCTGCCGCTCTGCTGCTGCTCTGCAGTCAATAACAGTTTAGAGAAGGTAACAAACGATTATAGGGCCCATCTCAAATGGTACCCTATTTCCTATATAGCACACTACCTAACCTTATGTGGCTCTGGCCAAAAGTAGTAGCACTATATAGGGAATATGGTGTAATTTCAGATGCAGATGGATGAAAACCACAGCTAGGTCCACTTTCAACCAGTATAGCCATTAATACAGTATTTGTATGTCTTGTCACCTATATTGCTGACACACTGTAGTTTCTCAGTTAAACTCTGATGTAAGATTGAAATATAGCAAGTGTTCCCCTCAAACACAACAGCACAGTATTGAACCTCTACACCTGCAGAGAGGAGTCATTTAGGACATGGACAACATCGAATAGGATTTGATTTTCTCTTCTCAGCTCTGTTCAAATCCAGTTACTATTAAAATACTGTTAACACGGAGTATTCTGAACTATACCAGGTTATTGCGTGTCAATTAGATTATGAGCACACAACATAAACACAGACTGAAATGTTTTTGCTATCAAGATTAAAAACAATCAACAGTTTGGAATGATTTGTAATGACATATATATATATATTTAAAGCATGGACCCAAAAAACAGTATTGCTCTATAAGTAAGTTAATTCTAAGCAAATTAGGAAATAATCTAAATAAATAAATAAAATAATCTAAAGCTGATTTCAGACACATAACTAATGGATATTAATTTGTTCATGCACACACACATGTACACACAGACGTATACACACGCACGTACACACGCACGTACACACACACACACACACACACACACACACACACACACACACACACACACACACACACACACACACACACACACACACACACACACACACACACACACACACACACACACACACACACACACACAATTAAGTATTGCATTATTCTCATCTGGCATCCATCTCAGAGCTCCCTATTGAAACAGACAGAAAGTTATATTTTATACCATGATTACCTTACCTTTATAATGACTCCATTTACTGTAGCAGCACTGAGAACAGAAAACTAAAATGGCAGTGGCGTTTGATTCAGAAAGAGAGTCAGTCAGTGGTTGATATGATGAGAACACGACGGGGCTGGATGGCTGGACACACTTGGTCTGGGCCTGGGTTCAAGGATCTACATCAGGGCTGGCTAACCCTTCTGCTGGAGAGCAATTGGTATGCAGGCTTTTGCTCCAGCCCTACTGTGGCACACCTGGTTGAGCTATTAAAGATCCTGATGAGCATCTGATTAGTAGCGTCAGGTATGTTAGAGCAAGGCTGGAGCAAAATTCTGCAGGAGGGTAGGTACCCAGGAGGGCTGGTTCTAGTCAGTTCTGGGTCTAGGTCTGGCTCTGGGTCCTGGTCTCTACTCCTGGTCGTTGTTTAAGGACTCGGGGCTGGACTCCTCGTCGTCACTGAGAGCCTCTGTGTTCGTAAACGTCCCGGCCAGTGAGGTGCTGAGGTGCGTTTTGACCGGCGCCATCTCTGACAGGATGATGTTGTCACTACTGACCAGCGTGGTCTTGTCCATGATCTCCTTACTGTGTTTGGACACCACAGCATCCATGAAGTCATACTTATGAGACAGAGTCCCAGACTCAAACAGGTACTTGAGCAGGTAGGAGAAGGCCACGTTACCCAGGAAGGAGGCCAGCATGGAGACCGTTTTAAAGGGGAAGCGCTGCTGGATGAAGTACTCCACGTCTCCAGTCAGGTGGTGGATCTTCTCCTGTTGCACCCAGCCGGGGTAGTAGATAAAGGGAGGTAGTTTGAGGTAGGGCTCCCCTCCGCCGATACGCAGCAGCAGCCCGAAGACGTAGCCGGCCACCGAGCCGTACGTGTTGGTTCCCTTGATGAAGAGCACGCTGAGCAGCTGGGGGAAGATGATAACATAGACCAGGTCGGAGCTCAGGTACCACAGGCCGTATACTGTCCCTGTGAGCAACGCCATGGCCGTGGCCAGAGCTCCGAACACAAAGATGGTGATACGCATCACCCACACAATCTCACGGTCTGTCGCCTATGGGGGTTAAGGAGAAGGAAAGGAGGAGGAGGGACAAGACTGTTTCAGTTTCTTTATCTTCTGGTTAATGTATTTGAATATGTGCAAATAACCTATGTGAACATTTAAATAAATAAATAAAACATTGTAGTTTCTGTTAGATATTCATTTGTGACACAAACCTACATATTGAGTATTTAGATTTGAATATCTGGCAGTGATTTATTCCCTGAAGGCCCCAGCACTGGACCAGAAGTTTTGGGGCAAAAAGTTATTCAGAAACTTTAGATATGGACTTTAGTGTTTAATGTTTGTATCTGTGTGCGTTTGTATACTGTGTGTTTCCTGCGTGTTTACTGTGCGTGCCTGCATGTGTGTGTGTGTGTGTGTGTGTGTGTGTGTGTGTGTGTGTGTGTGTGTGTGTGTGTGTGTGTGTGTGTGTGTGTGTGTGTGTGTGTGTGTGTGTGTGTGTGTGTGTGTGTGTGTGTGTGTGTGTACTCACAGACTGTCTGAAGGCCAGCTGGTAGATGTTTCTGGCGAACATTGAACTGGCTGAAAGGATGGAGGAGTCCGCTGATGACATCACAGCAGCAGACACCGCCCCCAGACCGAAGAAGGAGATCCAGGGTGGGCACAGGTGCTGCAGCACGATGGGCAGGATCATATCTGATTGGTCCTTCTCTTTGGGAGGAATTGCCCCGTATGTAGTCTGGTTCCAGTCTGCGGAATACAACAGACATAGTAGTTTACGTACTTTCGTGCCAAAATGTATATGGGCAGGGTTTATCAAATGCATATGGGCAGGGTTTATCAAATGTATATGGGCAGGGTTTATCAAATGCATATGGGCAGGGTTTATCAAATGCATATGGGCAGGGTTTATCAAATGCATATGGGCAGGGTTTATCAAATGCATATGGGCAGGGTTTATCAAATGTATATGGGCAGGGTTTATCAAATGCATATGGGCAGGGTTTATCAAATGTATATGGGCAGGGTTTATCAAATGCATATGGGCAGGGTTTATCAAATGCATATGGGCAGGGTTTATCAAATGCATATGGGCAGGGTTTATCAAATGTATATGGGCAGGGTTTATCAAATGCATATGGGCAGGGTTTATCAAATGTATATGGGCAGGGTTTATCAGATGCATATGGGCAGGGTTTTTTCAAATGCATATGGGCAGGGTTTATCAAATGTATATGGGCAGGGTTTATCAAATGTATATGGGCAGGGTTTATCAAATGCATATGGGCAGGGTTTATCAAATGTATATGGGCAGGGTTTATCAAATGTATATGGGCAGAGTTTATCAAATGCATATGGGCAGGGTTTATCAAATGTATATGGGCAGGGTTTAGCAAATGCATATGGGCAGGGTTTATCAAATGTATATGGGCAGGGTTTAGCAAATGCATATGGGCAGGGTTTATCAAATGTATATGGGCAGGGTTTATCAAATGCATATGGGCAGGGTTTATCAAATGCATATGGGCAGGGTTTATCAAATGCATATGGGCAGGGTTTATCAAATGTATATGGGCAGGGTTTATCAAATGCATATGGGCAGGGTTTATCAAATGTATATGGGCAGGGTTTATCAAATGCATATGGGCAGGGTTTAGCAAATGCATATGGGCAGGGTTTATCAAATGTATATGGGCAGGGTTTATCAAATGCATATGGGCAGGGTTTATCAAATGCATATGGGCAGGGTTTATCAAATGCATATGGGCAGGGTTTATCAAATGCATATGGGCAGGGTTTATCAAATGTATATGGGCAGGGTTTATCAAATGCATATGGGCAGGGTTTATCAAATGCATATGGGCAGGGTTTATCAAATGCATATGGGCAGGGTTTATCAAATGTATATGGGCAGGGTTTATCAAATGTATATGGGCAGGGTTTATCAAATGCATATGGGCAGGGTTTATCAAATGCATATGGGCAGGGTTTATCAAATGCATATGGGCAGGGTTTATCAAATGTATATGGGCAGGGTTTATCAAATGCATATGGGCAGGGTTTATCAAATGTATATGGGCAGGGTTTATCAAATGCATATGGGCAGGGTTTATCAAATGTATATGGGCAGGGTTTATCAAATGCATATGGGCAGGGTTTATTAAATGTATATGGGCAGGGTTTATCAAATGCATATGGGCAGGGTTTATCAAATGCATATGGGCAGGGTTTATCAAATGTATATGGGCAGGGTTTATCAAATGCATATGGGCAGGGTTTATCAAATGCATATGGGCAGGGTTTATCAAATGTATATGGGCAGGGTTTATCAAATGCATATGGGCAGGGTTTATCAAATGTATATGGGCAGGGTTTATCAAATGCATATGGGCAGGATATATCAAATGTATATGGGCAGGGTTTATCAAATGCATATGGGCAGGGTTTATCAAATGTATATGGGCAGGGTTTATGAAATGCATATGGGCAGGGTTTATCAAATCTGTACATACAACAGATGTGATTCAATGTGTCTGTTAGAAAATATCTCTAGTCTCAAAGCCATATTACGACACTATTCTGAACGTTGTCATTTCATCAGTGAAGACAGGAACTGCATGTATCTCAACAGGCAAGATGCAGCTTCTCAACAGAGGAATAAATTACCACAACATCAGAACATAAATCTGCCATCTGAGTACCTCATCTCCCCCTCCATTCTACCACTTCCCCCTTCTCCTCACTCGTCCGTGTCAGTCATACCCCTAGTCAGTCAGTCTCACTCTCCTTCTCACTTCTGGACTTAAACAAACAGCTGTTGATTAACAGTGACTTTGATGAAGAATCTTCAGATCAACCTAATTAATTAGTCTTCCTTCTGATGTAATATTGACAGAAATCACATCTCCTAATGAATCCCTCTTCATGCTGTATGACAGGAGCCGTCTGGTGTTGTTTACATCCCACTGTATCCTGCCTGCTGGTGTATACATCTGAGCTGAGCTACGTTGTAGAAACAAGCTAATAGAGAATGATGGGGCTTTTGATCATACTTCCCATTAGTAAATGTGAGTGGATTCATGGATATGAACAATGTAATGAATGAGAAAATATGTGTGAGACAAATGTTTGTGTGTGTGTATGTGAGTGCCTGTGTATATGTGAGTGTGTGCGTGCCTGTGTGCGTGTGTGTGTGTGTTTACCTGTGGAGGCCCCTATCGCTCCTATGAGGACGGAGGGGACAGCCATGACCAGGCAACCAGCGGCAGCGATGAAGGACAGAATCTGGGCGTACGTAGCTGAAGAGGCAGAGAGAACCCGTTGAAAATACACCTGCCACGGAATCCCCCCCAACATCTAGGGACAGAAACACCACAGTCAATACACAACAAACCAACACACAGCTTTATAATGAATACATACTCCAAACATAACCATAATTACATTATAGTCAATATAATTGACTGATGATTATAGTGACTGATGACATACCAGAAGACAGAAGTTGTCGATCCACATCCAGGTGTCTGCTGAGTCTATCTTACCCAGCCAGGGTGTCTGGTACACAGCCTCTTTAGCTGTCACACTGATGCTTGACACCGCTGGGTTGGACAGGGCAAACGGTACACTGACCCACTGAGAGAGAGCGAGAGAGAGATGAGAGGAGGGGGGGGGGTTTCAGCACCGTGATCAGCGCTGGAGAGTACATCATCCTGCGGTGCTCTACAAAGCCAGTTTTTTGCTGGAGTTGTATGGCAAAGGAGGAAGTACACTTTGTGTTGGACTCACCAGTCCCAGGAAGATACAGAAGAGCTGCACCACGTCAGTGTAGGCCACAGAGTATAGGCCTCCCACCAGGGTGTAGAAGATGGCTATCAGGGCTGAGATCACCACCGACATGTTGATGTCAATGTCCACAATCACACTCAGAGTAGCTCCTAGACAAAACACAGGGACACACACACATCAGCAGCAGGTATGAAGTCAGGTCTGATGTGTCAAATAAATAAACATGTGGTGCTACAGTCTAACACCTGATTTTGAACAATGTATAGCCTATTCATTTTCCTCATCTTTCCCTTTTCAATAAAGATTTTTCATTTGAATAATGAGTTAAAATAGTATGGTTCCCAAGCCTACCCAGGGCTGACAAGATGGCGGCAGACCAGAAGATCTCCCCCATGAGCGCGGGAATGAAGAGCAGCCCCCCCATGCGCTTCCCATATATCTGCTGGAACGGGTCCAGCATGGTGACGTAACCCCTGGAGCGCATGGGCTTGGCAAAGAACAGGCCACCTGGAGCACGAGAGAGACACCATTAACCAACATCGTCATTGAGTTACTGGGCTGTCCCACAAAATGATTCGTGATTCATTTTAAGGTTAAAAAAACAACCACAACCTGTGCCTCATTTTAATGTCAACCCTGTTACATGAAGTGAACTCTTGTTTTACTATGGTGAGAAACAATGAACATCTAATAGTCAAATCATAGTGTAAAAGCAGGTGAGCCGGTTCTACTATTTTTGGCCCTTTTCTGGTGTTTTGTGGTGAAAAATGGAGAGGGTCGAGCATAACACATCAACGCTGTTACCCATAGGCTAGAAATATTCTCACGCTGTTACCCATAGGCTAGAAATATTCTCACGCTGTTACCCATAGGCTAGAAATATTCTCACAATTTAAATGATTTGTAAAGCTGGCATTCAATGACCCCTCCCTGTTGCACACAACAAGCTGCCATTCCCCCTTTAGCAAGGGGATTTATGGCTGATATAAGATGAAATCTTTAACACTGTTACAGTCAACCCTGTCACTATATTTGACACTTAGGCTAATAGGCACTTACTATAGTATTTTTTATATTTAACCTCTTGAGATGGGAAAACTCGTTTTTTATGAAGTTGAACAGAATGTACAAATTTGGTGAAATAAAACATTTTTTTTTCTCTCAAAGTTACACTATACTCAAAAGGCACCAAATTGGTGGAAAAGCAGTACTATCTACTACCCTTCATTGATGATGATGAATCCCAACACAATTGGTTAGTGTCCTTACCTACTACCAGACTGAGAGCGTATCCAAAGGGAGCCTGCGCCCAGGCCAGGCCGTAGTCAGGCAGGTAGACATACTCTGCCGTCCCGTTGATGTAGCCGCCGCCCACCCATGTAGCTGGAGGAGAGGTTCATCACATAGTTAAAGATATATAAAAATATTTAACACACATTAATAAGCGTGTCTAAAAAATGTTTCAAATTGTTGAGATGTCTTTATAGTTTTATGTTTTTCATAGACTTAATTTTAGAGCCACATTGTAGCCTTCAAATCAACCACACAACTAATATCCAATCATACAAACAATGTCAAATCTAATACATTTAGTCGAATAAATCACAGAACGTTAATAACCTAGTTGTTATTCCCAGTTAATAAAGCTAATGAATATGTCAGGAGTGGTAAGTTATGAAACGGTTCACATAGATCAATTAGGCTACCATTATTTTCATGAGTATTTCTGTAACTGGCGGAAAATAAATAATTGATGACTTTTCGCTCCTATAGAAGCCTGCACCTCCGGGGTCTGTTATTAAAATAGCATCAAAGAGATGAGTTAGGAAATGCTCTGGGTCTTTAATTAACTCTGGCGTCAATTCACGTTGTTCTCACTAAAACAAGGGAATAATTCTGATAATGAGACGGCGTGCATTTACAATAGCCTGTCGATACATTGTGTTCTCCAACTCGATACAACAGCTGTCTTTGAAATGTAGGTAATTGATTTTCGCGATGCCTATCGCAACAATTGATAAAGGTCCGTGCGTAAAACCGGTCCGCGGTGCTGGTCTGACTGCTGTGTGGGGAAAAACAGTCACACAGGCATTTGTCTTATTACGTCAGTTTCCATTGTGTCATGAGGAACATGATTGATTTCAATTTCCCCATCACTAAACTGTCTCTAAAGTTGACAGCGGAAATATTTGGAAATAAAAGCAAGGTGCAATTCCTCTCCAACAATTCAGTCAATTTAGGAAGAAGTCTACATTTAAATGTAAACCATCCTCATAGGAAACAATAGTAGGTTTTCAAATCATAAATTAAATGTTGTTTCACTGATTTCAAAACTGAGTTGGCCTGGTCCCAAGCCAACCCAGCCCTGCCACAGTCTCTCTCCAATTCGCGAAGTCTCCAGACATGTCACAACTCACCCGTCATGGTAAATCCACCGACGAACAACCCAATGTCCCTCCCGCCCACCATGATGGTTTCACTGCGGTCCTGGCCCTCCGACACCCCAGAGTTCTTGTTCTTCCACGCGGCCCATATCCCCACGGCCAGAATAAGCAAGTAGAAGATCACTATAGCCACGATCCCCTCAGCGTGGACGGCCATCCTCTTCCACTGCCGTGATCAGTCTCTGCGTGAGGAACGGCGTTTCATTGAGACCTGCGTCAGGGATGGAGAGGAAGAAGCCACTCAGCCACTCCCGGTAAAGTGGTCATCAGACGCACAATTAAACGTGTATCTTCTGAAGACAAACATATGTAAATGTTTTATTACTTAATTGGCTGAATAATAATTAGTTGAATTTGTATTGGCTATAATATTATTTGACAATTTGAGCTCTCTCTCTTTCCACTCCTTTGTTGAAGATTTTGTGGACTGTTTTATTTACATGTTGACCAAAATCATGTAGGCTACTTAATACACCCACGAATGATTATGGGTTTAACGATCATGTTTAAAGTAAAACAGTGATTGTGATTGTAACCATGTTTTATCAGATGTAGAAAAGGCTATGTTCTACAGCGGTTTCACATGTGCGTAAAAGGCGCATTACGCATCCCGGAGCGTGCGCCCTACAAGGAAAATAAAGTGCTGAGACATTTTAACTGGATGGGTCTTTCGTGCCACACCACCAAAATCAAAGCACTTTTCAGGTTTAATTCTTGCTGACGGCAGGGTTTCAGGAGCGGCTAAAGCAGTAATTTCGACATCCTTTCAAAGACCCGCCGATCTCTCACGCACACCTTTATACGTAATTTCAGCTAATGGCTTCTACTTTAATTGAATGAAATCTGAGTCGACAGTTGATTAACAAACCGGTTACATATATGTAAAGACAATTGTTTGGAGAACGAGGGAGTACCCTATCCAGGACACAGTGTGTGTTCCTCCTACCTTTATAGTTGGCTCTTAAATGGACGTCGAGCGGTGGTTGCAAAAGTGCGACCAACTGGGTTTCCAGAGAATAATGGGTAAGATCCTGGTAGGAAAAATCTTAGAACTCAACAGTAATCCACGCCACCCGTCTGTAATTCTCCAGTGTGGTTTATGAGAGGAATTTTCGTCAGGGGGGTGGGGGTGCTGAAGGGGAGTGGTGGGTTTGGTTTATCAATAAGGGTGACAGGTTGTGTAGAGGCAGACAGTGAAGGTCTTCCAGGAAAGGACAGGAAAATAACTAATTGGTAATGGCATGACGCACACCCAGGGGAGAGATGTCCTCTAAAACGCCCGGTTTGAATGGACCCCGTTAACTCTCCAGGTTACATTTAGACGTGATTGACGTTCACACAGGCGCCTGTTGAGTGGAAATGAAAGCACTGTGCTTTTTTTTTTACGCGGGAGAATATTGAGATAGTGGGCGGTTAGAATGCTGGATGGATGGCCTTGTCTTGCTACATCCAGTAACATTTTAATTATTTATTTATCTGGTAAAACATGCAGGATAGTGTCTAACATTATAGCCATGGGCAATAGGAAAGATAATCAGTCAGATTAAACCTTTTTAAACATAAAATGCATAAATTAGCCTGTACGCCTACACCAGAGTTCCCCAACTGGCGATTCGATCCGCGGCGAGGGGGAGGGGACAGACAAACACCAGGAAATCATCTCCACGTGATTTTAATTTTGGTAATTTGTTACCAAATATTCTCACGGATTATAGAGAGACGTGATCGTGTACAAATGTAAGCAAGGTTTGACATTATTATGTTTTAGTCAAATATATTGTGTGGGCTATTTGCAGTCAATTTGCAGTCTACAAATGATTTAGAATTATGTTCAGGCCCCGACCATCCGCTCTAGGTGATGATCCCTGACCTACACCGACATCGTGCTACTTTCAGTGTGCATTGAGTAGCTCTGCGTGCTGTGCGTCAACTATTTGGAGATAGCTAATCAGGGATTTGGAGTATAAAGTCGCAATTGTCCGATTGTTGTTGTCCACAGTACTGAAATGTGGAAACAACCACTTCCATCCAATCTACAGTGTAAAAAGAAAAGGTTCCTGGGGTATCCTATCCTTTAGGGCACAGGTGTCAAACTCATTCCATGGAGGGCCGAGTGTCTGCGGGTTTTCGCTCCACCCTTGTACTTGATTGATGAATTAACATCACTAATTAGTTAGGAACTCCCCACACCTGGTTGTCTAGGGCTTTATTGAAAGGAAAGACCAAAAACCTGCAGACAAGGCCCTCCGTGGAATGAGTTTGACACCCCTGCTTTAGGGGTTCTTCAAGTTGAAACTGTGGTGGAACCCCTAGAAGTTCTTTGAAGAACACCTTTTAATTTATCCCCAAAGAACCTTTTGAAGATCGTTTTGGGGTACGTTTTTGAACTACCCCCCCCTCCCCTGTTCTTATTATTATTAATAATATGCATAACAATAACACCATATTTTTGTTATCAGTGTTTATTATGGTTTCAGTGGAAAAACAGAATAAAAAAATGTAAATAGTCCCAGCAGAGCCCCAAGTCCAATGGGTATATCCTTTGGCGTGTTGATGTTAATGTGTTGATGTTCTCCGTATCCATAGCCAGAATGATTTTGCACTGCATGGAGATTGAACAGGTTTCCTGTTATATTCATCAGAGGTGTAGGGAGGGTGTGAATCCAAAAAATAGTAATTATACAGATGATTAACAAAACATGCACACAACAGTATTCATACCTTGGTTTTTGTGGTAAATGTGAATGAAAAAAAATGGTTTTGATAATGGTTTTCATACACACACCTTGTCCATAATGTGGAGGCTTATGGGATGTTCATTGAAGAGGTAAGAGAGGAGGATGGTAAATGTGATCTGCATAACATGCCAATACCAATTGACATACCTTTGTATGCCTCCTCTTCTACATACCTTTCACACACAGACACAAAAGTGAGCAGTTCAGTCATCTGCACCCAATACAGCTAGCCTACAACATATTCTTATAGCCTACATTTTCATATAGCCTTCAACATATTCTTACCTCTTTGTTGGTTGATTTCCATTGAATTGTGTCCATTTTCTGTTTGGGAAAGAGTTGCACAAATATGAAAATAACAATATCAATTTAGATCATACAAGAGACATTTACCTTACATTGAGGAGATCTTTACATGTTTCAGTTAAGTGACTGAACCTGCTGTCCTTTCAAATTCAAATCCAAATGTTTCTGTTGGGCAATTTGATTCCTGCAAGAACCCCCACCAACTAAAGAGGTTCCTCGATGAACCCCACCTCCTATGGGGTTCTATGGGGTTCTTGGAATAACCTTTTGGGTACAATTTCAGTGCCAAGAAACCTAAGGTTCTTCAAAGGACTTTGAGGATCTTAGAAGAACCCTTGTTGAACACCTCCTTTTTTGAATGTATCGGTTTTCAGTCTGTTCAAGCAATTTACTCATTTCAGTGCACATTTCATATAGGCATTGTCTAATTTCAAAGAGCAATGGACCTCTTTTTTCATTGAAGATTGGAAAGGCATTTTTCATTTCTATATTTAGACTGAACATGTTGACCAATTTAATAAATAGGCTACCAGACAGCTGACTTACCTGTTCCTCTGACAGCTCCGTCTAATTTACCTTGCTTTATGTTGACGGTCTGCCAGAGAGAGGATGCATCTAAATTGGATAGCTTTAGAATACACAAACAACTCCTAAACATGTCCGCGCGCCTGCCGTGGCTAATAGGGCCTGCAACAGGAGACAGACAACAATAATGAATTGACTTGGACTGCGGGGAAATGATCAAATAGAGCCTTTAGCGAACTTAAAATGGCAGTCAAAATTAATGTTTAAAAGATGAATACAATTTTAAAGGGAGTTTTACTTGGATATATTGATATAGGAATTGGACATAGTTCATGGAAATTCTAGGAACCTTTTGAAAAGCAGTTTCATTTAAACATTGACTGTGTTTGAATTAAACTATTTTCTAAGCTGCCTGTCTTCAACCCAGGCCAAGTTTGATATCTGCCAAGCAATTGGCTAGTCTTTCCTTCTTGAACAGTGAACGCCACTCACCTCCTAGACAGACTGTTGGTGCCACCGTGTGGTCATCGTAGGCCTGGCACAGATCATATTTCCCAGAAGTTTCTGTGCTTTAGTCCAGTTAGGCTAATGCACATAGCGAGCATCCTACCACCACATTCAAGCTCAAACGTAGTCTGTTGCACCATGGTGACTTTGTATTTTAAAGTAGCAGCATAAGTATAAAGCAGTTTACAAATATGAGACTATAAAACTATAAAGACAGGAAGTGCTTCACAACAGCCATTAATTTATGAGCAATGAAACGGAAACAAATAATACATGTGAATGTTAATGTTTTTCGGCTCTTATAGTAAACATACAAAGTCAATAGGATAAGTAATACAGGATTAGCCTGTGTGCAGTCCTAGAGAAGAAGAACACAACCTGAACAACATATCAACACCGTAAACCACACTGATCCTCACTGACTCTCTGAAGGTCTGCTGGAAAGTCAATGAGTACTTGCTCACTTAAAAGTAACTTGAGTCTTTATTTTGTAGTCATTGAGTTTGAACTTCCCTCAATCAGTCTCTATTATCTGCCACACTCAGACATAATCATTGAGTGTTTGCACTTACACACTAGGAGCATTCATTGAGTGTGTACTCCATCCCTCAGACGTAGTCATTGAGTCTGTAGCCATTGCTGGACAGTGAGGTGCGTGAGGTGGCGTAGTTCCCTTTCAGGGCGGCAGGAGGATAGTAAGGGGGTGCTGGGTTGTTGGGGGTGTTTATAGTTTTGAAGACGAGGGGAGGACAAGGGTGGCGATGATGAGGTAGATGTAGGTGGTTCCTGGGCCGCCCCTCACAGTTCCAACAGAGCACCACCCCTCCCATCAGACTAAGACAGGCTGAGACGTAGCCCAAATACACCGCCATGCCAATCTCATACTTCATACCTGCAACACAAAGTAACATTTCTTGTTATTTTGTTATTTCTGCAAACATGTTTAAGTGAAAAAAACTAGTATCAGAGTTACAAAATAAAATAAAAGATGAATTAAATATATTGAATAGTACCTTCAGGTAGGATGGGGTTGTAGAAGTCGAGGATGACATCATTGGTTGTCCAGCAGACAGTGATTAGGCAGAGCATGCCTGCAGACAGGAAGCAGACCCCTCCACTGATGGCCAGGGCATGCTTGATGGACGAGCCGCGGGCACAGCGGGTACACTTCATCCCTGCAGAGGACACGAGGGCTGCCAGGGTGGAGGTCAGGCAGGACAGCAACATCAACGCTCGTGCCGCCTAGGGAGGGAGAAGAGTTTAGTATCATAATGGCTGTTCCTACACCCTACCCCCTATTTAATAAACTACCGTGTGCTCAAATGAATCTAATCAATCAATCAATCAATCAATTAACAAATCAAACAACCAATAATTCCTACTTGCAGGTCAGGTGGCAGAGCCAGCATTGAGCGATGTACTTCACACTGGTAGATACCCGTGCTGTGCCACACACACTCCATCCAGAGCCCCTTCATGTATGCAGTGGCTGTGATTATGTTAGAGCCCACATAGGCCGTCCGCCACCAGTGGGGGAGCACTGTAGCAACTACACTACCCACAAGCCCCAGCAGACCCAGGAAGAAGCCCAGCAGCTGGATCGCCATGCTGGCCATGTCTGGAACATCCGCTAATGAACAACTGCACACACAAAACTACACAATGCTACACACAACACACACAAATCAACACACACAACCACATAATAATGGCTTTGAGACATGAGTTTAGTATCCTATTATTCTGGTCTTTAGCTCTGGTTCCCAGCTGTACTGTTGGAACTCCAGAGGGTCTAGAGTCAGTCACGGTGTTGAAGCCATCCTGCAGTGGGGGTCCCTTTGGAGCTCAGGTGCTGTGGTTTCGCTGTCTTTAGTGTTGTCTATGGAGCTCTGTACAGTGACTTCAGTGGCTCCAGTGGCTGTGTCTTCCATGTGCTCTCTAGAGCGCTTTAACAGATGCTTCTTCTGAGGGTTCTGTCCCTGGTGTCATTGAGTCTGTGACTAATAAGTTCTTCGTTCAGCTCCACGTGTTGAGCGTGGTCCTCTGAGCTCAGCCAGCTAGTGTCTCTTTGATTGTGACTGAGGCTGTTCCGCTGCTCCTGTGGAGAACACACATGATTAAACATTCACAGAAACCAACACCCAGCTCAGTGGAATGTGACAAACCACTAACTTCTAAATGAGAGACTGTTTTATAACTCTTGTATTCTTTTGTGTTTAAAAACATTATAACGATTTAATGAGAATATGCATTCAGCTGGGCCATAATAAATATTGCATTTCCCCAAGTACAATAAAATGTGTTTTATTTGAATCATACTGTTTGATTTATACTGAACAAAAATATAAACGTAACATAGAACAATTTTTAATATTTTACTTAATTACAGTTCATATAAGGAAATCAGTGAATTTAAATTAATTAATTAGGCCCTAATCTTAGGATTTCACATGACTGGGAATACAGATATGTTTATTACATTTTTTAAATTAACCCTTTATTTAACTAGGCAAGTCAGTTAAGAACAGGGGGCTGGGTTCAAAATAAAAATAAATTAAATAAAATATAGGACAACACACATCACGACGAGAGAGACAACACTACACTACAATACATAAAGAGAGACCTAAGACAACAACATAGCATGGCAGCAACACATGACAACACAGCATGGTAGCCACACAACATGACAACAACATGGTAGCAACACAACATGGCAGCAGCATAAAACAGGGTACAAACATTATTGGGCACAGACAACAGCACAAAGGGCAAGAAGGTAGAAACAACAATACATCACGCAAAGCAGCCACAGCTGTCAGTAAGAGTGTCCATGATTGAGTCTGAATTAAGAGATTAAGATAAAACTGTCCAGTTTGAGTGTTTGTTGCAGCTCGTTCCAGTCGCTAGCAGCAGCGAACTGAAAAGAAGAGCGACCCAGGGATGTGTGTGCTTTGGGGACCTTTAACAGAATGTGACTGGCAGAACGGGTGTTGTATGTGGAGGATGAAGGCTGCAGTAGATATCTCCGATTTGTATTAAATTTTTATTTAACCTTTATTTGACTAGGCAAGTCAGTTAAGAACAAATTCTTATTTACAATGATGGCCTAGGAACAGTGAGTTAACTACCTTGTTCAGGGGCAGAACGACAGATTTTTAGGATTTGATCTAGCAACCTTTCAGTTACTGGCCCAACACTCTAACAATTCATTAACAGGAATGTAAAAAAAAAAATGAACCGAAATAATAATGTTTCTGGGATCTTTTAGCTGATGAAACCAGAGACCAACACCTTACGTTTATATTTTTGTTCAGTGCACTCAGAGATTTTCTCACTGATAATGTGTAACATGCAGTTGGAATATTCAACTTTACAAAAGTTCATTCACAGACAGATTTGGAATTTAGTCACAAGCTGCGTCAAACACATTTGATCAATAATTTGCATACAGCACTTACAGAACACATTGCTTTTCCTCACTCTAGACCTAATTTCAATTGACCATTGGATGAATTCGTATCAATATGCTATTTTTGGAGGGGCTCTGAGGTGCAGAAATGTCAGAAGTGTTGGGAACCCACTTTAATTTTGTTTTCCCTGCCCTCTCCTTCCTCTATAACTCACTTTGGAAAACTACTTTTGATTTGAAGAGCGCAGAGAGAAGACGGCTATTGATCTAGTGAACAATAAAACACACATTTCCACACCAGCTATCTTTGTTTTCAACTAATGCCAGTACAATTAAATGTCACAGCTAAGTTGATTAAGTCATAGAGCATAAAGTAATAAAACAATTATTATCTGAAGAAGAGAAGAGTGGCTAATGTGTGGACACCTGCCATATGAGATCAGTCCTGATATTATGCTACTTCTGCCAGTGAGTGACGTAGGCACGTACACACACACACACACACGCACACGCACACACACACAGTCATTGTACATAAGAATTTGTTCTTAATTAACTGACTTGCCTAGTTAAATAAAGGTTAAATAAAGTAAATAAAACACACACACACACAAACTCTGGACTAATCCACATGTCATTGATATTGTGTTATTCATATAAACAGGATTTCTCACATTTTATTTATGATATAGAATACTACAGTTTTCCTTTGCCTTATTCAGAGGGAATACAGTTGATATCCGTATTATGATCCACTTTCCACTCCACTTTCCAGTTTTCATTTATCAATCATTTCATCTACCACCAACCTTGAAACAAAACAGTCACTGTTTATATTTTTCATACTCTATCAAAGCAAAGCAGCTCAGTAGAAGACTGGGAACAGAATACTCTTTGTGTTTAATGATTGATTCTGTAAGGAAGGAAACAACCACACATTAGAACAACTGATTAACATGTTGTTGGCTACGGATCACGTGAGTTCAAACTTTGCTTTTCCGTGCACGTACCAAAAATTACAAAATAAATGTCACGATCGTCTTCTTGAGACAGATTGGACCAAGGCGCAGCGTGTGCAAAATACATCTTCTTTTATTGAGAAGAGAGAGAAAACACAAAACGAACACTATATACAAACTAACAAAACACCATGAAGCTAAATAACGTAAGTGCACAGACAAGCAACAAACGTTCAACATAGACAACTACCCACAAAAGCTTACTGCCTATGGCTGCCTTAAATATGGCTCCCAATCAGAGACAATGAATGACAGCTGTCTCTGATTGAGACCCAATCTAGGCAGCCATAGACATAACTAGACAACCTCACTCTTCTCTACCCCATACACATACAACACCCCTAGACTAGACAAAACACACAAAGACAACCCACCCCAACTCACGCCCTGACCAACTAAATAAATAACAGAAAAAGGAACAATAGGTCAGGAACGTGACAAGAAAACCCCCAACACTTCACTTTTAGCGATTTACCCAACACATACACTCCCTCCTCTCCCCTTCTTACCTGTGACATGAATATCCTGCCTGATGCTGTCAAGTACTGCAGGAGGGTAGCATGTTGTAGCTCTACTTTGGCTCTATAATGGTTAGTTGCAAACATAGTTCCTACCCCAGGGGAAGAGAGAGGGCATCACACTGCATGGTCCTCCTCCTAACCAGTCAACATGGGGATCTGTCAAAAACAACAAACAGGAAGATGGAAACAACAAAAAGTAATTGAAAATGTTTGAGGACAGTATAATTTGAGAATATTCAAAGACAATAGTAGATAATGATAGCACTATAAATGATTATGCCTTAGCTCTTATCATGGCACAACATAAACAGAGTGACACAAGTACAGTACCTGAAGTACAAGAGATTCCATGTAGTGTGAGCTCCTCCAAATCTGCTGGTTGCTCTTGATCTGGTCAGTAATAGACAGTCTGTCACTATTCTGAGCCTATAGAAGACTGGCACGTAAGGCTAAATTCCCAATCTGGCTGTCATTCCTTCATACGGAGTAGTAGCCTAGCAGTAGCCTTTCTAGCGGCCTGCAGTGCAGCCTATCCTGCTGTGTCAGTCTCTCATAAGATTATGTGTCCTGGCTATCTCCTCCAGAGGGATATAATACCATGTGAATGGGTCATGTCTAGATGGGATCCAGCTTTTGTCAATTTTACATCAAAAGGTGATCTTATTTTTTTTTTGCATTTTAGCTAACCCTTTTCCTAACCTTAACCTAATTCTCCTAGCCTGCCACGTTTATTCTCCGAACCTGCTGCATAACTTCTCCTAAACCTGCTACAAATAGTCAATTCTGGCAAAACCTGGATCCCTTCTAACCATGACAATGTGAATGCTGAGGAGTTAATAGCCTTAGGGGAAACACTGTAATCCTCCACGCATTAGGGAGCTCTGTCTTAAATAAGGTGTTTATTATCTGCTTCTAGGACAACAAATAGGAAACGTATATTTGAATGATCACTGTAAACCCCTTTTGAATGCAAGGCCTAAGATTTGACATTAGAATCAGCTTATTCATAGGTTAGGCTACTGTGGGCTAGGCTAAATAAAAATCTGGTAATGTCATGTAAGACTAATTTTAAGCCACATAATCATTAGGTTAGCTAGCCTACATGAGAGGGATCATAGGTACATTTATCATAAATCGCACACGTTTACATGTGTAGGATGGCGCTGACAGAGATGGTCGTCTCGGTTCGAGTCCTTAGGAAACTATGCAGTATTTCGTTTTTTTATGTATTATTTCTTATATTGTTACCCCAGGAAATATTAAGTGTTATTACATACAGCCGGGAAGAACTATTTGATATAAGAGTGACGTCAACTTACCAACATTATGACCAGGAATACGACTTTCCCGAAGCGGATCCTCTGTTTGGACCACCACCCAGGACAATGGATCTAATCCCAGAAGCCGACCCAAAACAACGGCGCCGCAGAAGGGGCAGATGGAGCGGCCTCCTGGTCAGGCTCCATAGATGTGCACATCGCCCACCGCTCCAGAGTATACTACTCGCCAATGTCCAGTCTCTTGACAACAAGGTTGACAAATGTCGAGCAAGGTTTGCCTTCCAGACAGACATCAGAGATTGTAACATCCTCTGTTTCACGTAAACATGGCTCTCTCAGGATATGTTGTCGGAATCGGTTCAGCCACCGGGCTTCTCCATGCAGCGCGCCGACAGAGATAAACACGTCTCTGGGAAGAGGAAGGGTGGGGGTGTATGCTTCATGATTAACGACTCATGGTGTAGTCATAACAACATACAGGAACTCAAGTCCTTCTGCTCACCCGACCTAGAATTCCTTACAATCAAATGCCGGCCATATTAACTCCAAAGAGAATTCCCATCAGTTATCATCACAGCTGTGTACATTCCCCCTCAAGCAGACACCACGACGCCCCTCAAGGAACTTCACTGGACTCTATGTAAACTGGAAACCATATATCCTGAGGCTGCATTTATTGTAGCTGGGGATTTTAACAAAGCAAATTTGAGAACAAGGCTACCTAAATTCTATCAGCATATTGATTGTAGTACTCGCGGGGGTAATACACTTGATCACTGCTACTCTAACTTCCGCAATGAATACAAAGCCCTCCCCCGCCCTCCCTTCGGCAAATACGACCATGATGGCGTCTTGCTCCTACTGTCTTATAGGCAGAAACTCAAACAGTATGTACCAGTGACTAGAACCATTCAACGCTGGTCTGACCAATCGGAATCAACGTTCAAGATTGTTTTGATCACGCGGAATGGGAAATGTTCCAGTCAGCCTCAGAGAACAACATTGATCTATACGTTGACTCGGTGAATGAGTTTATCAGGAAGTGCATTGGAGATGTTGTACCCACTGTGACTATTAAAACCTACACTAACCAGAAACCGTGGATGGACGGCGGCATCCGCGCAAAACTGAAAGCGCGAACCATCGAATTTAACAATGGAAAGAGGTCTGGGAATATGGCTGAAAATAAACAGTGTACTTATTCCCTCCGCAAGGCAATCAAACAAGCAAAATGTCGGTAAAGCGCTCAGACACAAGACGTACGTGGCAGGGTCTACAGGAAATCACGGACTACAAAAAGAAAACCAGCCATGTCACGGGCACCGACGTCACACTTCTAGACAAACTAAACACCTTCTTACCCCACTTTGAGGATAATAAAGTGGCACCGTCGCGGCCCCCCTCCCCCCCCCTTCTCTGTGGCCGACGTGAGTAAAACATTTAAACGTGTTAACCCTCGCAAGGCTGCTGGCCCAGAAGGCATCCCTAGCCACGTCCTCAGAGCATGCGCAGACGAGCTGGCTGGTGTGTTTACGGACATATTCAATTGCTCCCTATCCCAGTCTGCTGTCCCCACATGCTTCAAGATGGCCACCATTGTCCCTGTACCCAAGAAGGCAAAGAAGGCAAAATAACTAAATTACTATCACCCCGTAGCACTCACTTCTGTCATCATGAAGTGCTTTGAGAGACAAGGCAAGGATCATATCACCTCAACCTTACTTGCCACCCTAGACCCACTTCAATTTGCTTACCGCACCAATAGATCCACAGACATTGCAATCACCATCGCCATCGCACTGCACACTGCCCTATCTCATCTGGAGAACAGGAATACCCATGTAAGAATGCTGTTCATTGACTACAGCTCAGCATTCAACATCATAGTACCCTCCAATCTCATTATTAAGCTCGAGGCCCTGGGTCTGAACCCCGCCCTGTGCAACTGGGTCCTGGACTTCCTGATGGGCCGCCCCAGGTGGTGAAGGACACCTCCACTTCGCTGATCCTCAACACTGTGGCCCCACAAGAGTGCATTCTCAGCCTTCTCCTGTACTCCCTGTTCACCCATGACTGCGTGGCCATGCACGCCTCCAACTCAATCATCAAATTTGCAGATGACGCAACAGTAGTGGGCTTGATTACCAACAACGACAAGACAGCCTACAGGGAGGAAGTGAGGGTACTCGGAGTGTGGTGTCAGGAAAACAACCTCTCACTCAACATCAAAAAAACAAAAGGAGATGATCATGGTCTTCAGGAAACAGCAGAGGGAGCACCCCCCTGCCCACATCGAAGGGAGAGCAATGGAGAAGGTGGAAAGTTTTAAGTTCCTCGGCGTACACATCACGGACAAACTGCAACACCGCCTCTTCAACCTCAGGAGGCTGAAGAAATTTGGCTTGTCACCTGAAACCCTCAAAAACTTTTACAGATGCACAATTGAGAGCATCCTGTCAGGCTGCATCACCGCCTGGTACGGCAACTGCACCGCCCACAACCGCAAGGCTCTCCAGAGGGTGGTGCAGTCTGTACAATGCATCACTGGGGGCAAACTACCTGCCCTCCAGGACACCTACAGCACCCGATGTCACAGGAAGGCCAAAACAATAATCAAGGACAACAACCACCTGAGACACTGCCTGTTCACACCGCTACCATCCTGAAGGCAAGGTCAGTAGAGATGCATCAAAGCTGGGCCTGAGAGACTGAAAAACAGCTTCTATCTCAAGGCCATCAGACTGTTAAACAGCCATCATTAACATTGTGGGGCTGCTGCCAACATACTGACTCAAAATCATTGGCCACTTTAATATATGGATCACTAGTCACTTTAATAATGCCACTTTAATAATGTTTACATATCTTACATACTCATATGTATATACTTTATTTTATACCATAAATTGCATCTTTCCTATACCGCTCGGTCATCGCTCATCCATATATTTCCATGTACATATTCTTATTCCATCCCTTTAGATTTGTGTGTATTAGGTATTTGTTGTGAAATTGTTAGATTACTTGTTAGATATTAATTACTGCACTGTCGGAACTAAAAGCACAAGCGTTTCGCTATACTCGCATTAACATCTCCTAACCATGTGTATGTGACCAATAACATTTTATTGGATTAATGTTTATGTACAATGGCTGATGAGCACCTCTACATTCTATCTATAATTTCTCTTCATAATTGATCTTCATTTGACAAGGATTGAAAAGGATTTGGTAGTAGATTGTCGACTTGATTTATGATGTTGACTGCTGGCTAAGATTTTGAAAGTATGATGTTGACATGATCAGTCCAATTAAAGCTACGGTACATATAACATGATTTGACGTCATTTTATCTGTGGCCAATGACCTTGAGCCTTCTTAGATGGGCACTTCTAATGTAAATCTATGGCAGCACCCAAGGGGCTTGAATTTTCGAGCTCTCCCTGTAGATTATGCAGTGACGTAGTGTCCCCATGAGTGATAGAGAACTGAGCCAATCACGACGCAACTAGAGAACATTACCAACCCCTACGCTCTGTATTTTCACCTGGCTGCCCCTCCACCACAGAAAGCAGAGCAAGGCTGAAACACCTGCATTTTGGAGCTGCCTTACTCAAGAAAACAAAAAAGGACCATGTTTGTATGCAGCTAAATTATTTTTTTTACATCGTTTGCAAACTGATATGTGACACGTATTAATGCCAAAATAACGTGCAAAACAGGATTTTTTAAATAGCTAAATAGGCGTGTGTCACGTTCTGACCCTAGTTCTTTTGTATTTTCTTTGTTTTTAGTTGGTCAGGGCGTGAGTTGGGTGGGTCACTCACTCACTCACTCACTCACTCACTCACTCACTCACTCCTTCACTCACTCACTCCTTCACTCACTCACTCACTCACTCACTCCTTCACTCACTCACTCACTCACTCACTCACTCACTCACTCACGTCAAATTATAATATAAATTATAATTTATATTATTATCCTATTCACTTCTCTTGACCTGGGGAACAATAAGGGCCTTCTACGCTTTCTGAGAGGGGCTAAGGATGAATAAAATAATTATAAGAATAATAATTTGAATTACATTATTCTTTTCAATGATGTTCTGATTTAATTGCTGCAGCAGGTGTTATCAAAGAGGATGTTGTTGCTAATTTGTTAGCGTCTCCCTTTACAAGAATAACTTTCAATAAGAAGTTACGTTTTAAATGATCATCATCTGGTGAGTGGAACTGTGTTTTTTATTGCAGCGCGCTTGCTGTTGTTAGCCATCTCTTTGAAAATAACTGGTGTGTGAAACATTGCTGCATTTAAAGTTTAGGTCACCGGTTACTTTGTGTGCTAAATGTGAAATGTTTTTTGCAATGGGAAGTAGTAGTTGTACATTTCGATTAGGAAATGCTTAGCCTAATGGTTGTGTTTTTGTATTCTTCTGATTGGGACCTAGTGGCTCATTATGGCCGAGTGAATGGACTGCTTATCCTTTAACATCATGCTGTGTGTGACTGCTGTCTTTCCATCGGCCCTATGCAGCGGTGTAGTGGTACCTGGAGAAGTGGGTATACTCTAAGTTTGTCAACAAGTTCCAAAATGGCCCACCCAGCAAAGGTAAGGCATTCTGTCTGAAAAATCCTATGTTTTTGCTCAATTTGATTGGGTGGGCCTCGTTCCCCGTTGGATAGGCCTGTGTCCACCCATATCTACATCCCTGATGCAAACAGGTCATGAAGACTGAATTGCGAATCACAAATAGCCTACTAACCAAGACCTCGGACCAAACCTGTTCAATACCTGGTTTGCATACCCATTGTTGCCATAGTTAGCATTTACTGGTAGATTACGTCTTTCCTACCCACCCTACCGGCTACCAATGTCATTCTTCTGTGAGCTGCTCCATGCCAAAACCGGTTGAGAGCTGCACATTCTTGCGGTGTACAAATTATATTCTGCTGAAACTAGGCTGTGTGGAGGCGCTCATGTGAATATATTCCACGTGCTTTGCGATTTTGTAGACTACTTTGCGCATTTTTTTCTCTATTGTACTACATAATTAAAAAGTAGTATATCTCCGCTACACTACCTTTATACGCGTCAGTGGGGATTCAGTGATTATATGCAATGCCCCTCCAAAAAAGTGGGTATACGGTTTATACCTGCGCATAGCCTCCACTACACCACGAACCCTTTGTGTTTTACAAAAAGTACACTCTCCTACATGAGTGCGCAGCTATTACCGTTGCTGTCCTTTCAGCATCACGAACCTGTCACACACTGAAGGCTTAGGTCCAATAGGTTCGTCACTGCGCAAATATGTCTATAATAGAAGTAAAGACTGCAGGTATTAATATTTCAAGAAAGGAGTGTATATATTTGGCCTGGCGAAGCGGTTTTATGCGCTTACTGAATGGAAACTGATAATTATGAGTTTTTTTTACTCCGCTGGTCTCGGCTGGTCTTGGGTAGAAATTATGAGTCCTCACTGTCCAAGACCGTGTTAAGGCTGTCACTCTCCTCATCCTCGGACGAGGTGAGGAGAGAAGGATCTTCAGACCAAAATGCAGCTTGAGGGAAATAAGCCATCTTTTATTTGGGAAAAAACAACTGATGGCAACACGAATAACAAAAACACTTTACCAAAATACAAAACAAGAAAACGACGTAGAACGAAACCTGAACATAAACTTACATAACTGAAACGTAAACTCACGAACAGGAAACAGACGACATCGAAACGAAAACGAACAGCCAAACAGTCCCGTATGGTAAATACATGCAACGACACAGGAGACAATCACCCACAAACAAACAGTGAGAACGCCCTACCTAAATATGACTCTTAATTAGAGGAAAACGCAAACCACCTGCCTCTAATCAAGAGCCATACCAGGCAACCCAAAACCAACATAGAAACAGATAACATAGACTACCCACCCAAAACACATGCCCTGACCATAAACACATAAAAAACAACATAAAACAGGTCAGGACTGTTACAGAACCCCCCCCTCAAGGTGCGAACGCCGGGCGCACCAGCACAAAGTCCAGGGGAGGGTCTGGGTGGGCAGTTGACCACGGTGGTGGCTCCGGCTCTGGACGCTGTCCCCACACCACCATAGTCACCCAACGCTTCTGTCTACCCCTCCTAATGACCACCCTAAAACTCACATCCCCTAAATAAACGGCCAGCACCAGGAGAAGGGGCAGCACCGGGACAAGGGGCAGCACCGGGACAAGGGGCAGCACCGGGACAAGGGGCAGTACCGGGACAAGGGATAGCACCAGGATAAGGGGCAGCACCGGGACAAGGGGCAGCACCGGGACAAGGGGCAGCACCGGGACAAGGGGCAGCACCGGGACAAGGGGCAGCACCGGAACAAGGGGCAACACCGGGACAAGGGGCAGGTCCCGGCTGATATACTCTGGCAGATCCTGGCTGAGGGACTCTGGCAGGTCTATGCAGGCTGACGGCTCTCGACGCTCATGGCAGGCTGACGGCTCTCGACGCTCATGGCAGGCTGACGGCTCTCGACGCTCATGGCAGGCTGACGGCTCTCGACGCTCATGGCAGGCTGACGGCTCTCGACGCTCATGGCAGGCTGACGGCTCTCGACGCTCATGGCAGGCTGACGGCTCTGGCTGCTCATGGCTCTCTGACGGCCCTGGCTGCTCATGGCTCTCTGACGGCCCTGGCTGCTCATGGCTCTCTGACGGCCCTGGCTGCTCATGGCTCTCTGACGGCTCTGGCTGCTCATGGCTCTCTGACGGCTCTGGCTGCTCATGGCTCTCTGACGGCTCTGGCTGCTCATGGCTCTCTGACGGCTCTGGCTGCTCATGGCTCGCTGGCGGCTCTGGCAGATCCTGTCTGGTTGGCGGCTCTGGCAGATCCTGTCTGGTTGGCGGCTTTGGCAGATCCTGTCTGGTTGGCGGCTCTGGCAGATCCTGTCTGGCTGACGGCTCTAGCGGCTCCTGTCTGGCTGACGGCTCTAGCGGCTCCTGTCTGGCGGATGGCTCTGTAGGCTCATGGCAGACGGGCGGCTTTGCAGGCTCATGGCAGACGGGCGGCTTTGCAGGCTCCTGGCAGACGGATGGCTCAGACGGCGCTGGGGAGACGGATGGCTCAGATGGCGCTGCGGAGACGGATGGCTCAGATGGCGCTGGGGAGACGGATGGCTCAGATGGCGCTGGGGAGACGGATGGCTCTGGCCGGATACGGCGCACTGTAGACCTGGTGCGTGGTGCCGGAACTGGAGGCACCGGGCTAAGGATAAGCACCTTCCTACTAGTGCGGGGAGCAGGGACAGGGCACACTGTACTCTCAAAGCCTACTCTATCCCTGATGCGAGGTACCGGCACTGGTGACACCGGGCTGAGGACAAGCACATCAGGATTAGTAGGGGGAGAAGATACAGTTTGTTCAGGGCTCTGGAGACGCACAGGTGGCTTAGTGCGTGGTGCCGGAACTGGAGGCACCGGGCTAGATACACGCACTACAGGGAGAGTGCGTGGAGGAGGAACAGGACTCAGGAGACGCACTGATAGCCTAGTGTGTAGTGTAGGCACTGTAGGTACTAGGCTGGGGCGGGGAGGTGGTGCCGGAAATACCGGACCGTGGAGGCGTACTGGCACTCTTGAGCATTGAGCCTGCCCAACCTTACCTGGTTGAATACTCCCGGTTGCCCGACCAGTGCGGGGAGGTGGAATAACCCGCACCGGCCTATGTAGGCGAACCGGGGAAACCATGCGTAAGGCAGGTGCCATGTATGCCGGCCCGAGGAGACGCACTGGAGACCAGACGCGTTGAGCCGGCCTCATGACACCTGGCTCAATACCCAATCTAGCCCTACCAGTGCGGGGAGGTGGAATAACCCGCACTGGGCTATGCACTCGTACAGGAGACACCGTGCGCTCTACTGCGTAACACGGCGCCTGCCCGTACTCCCGCTCTCCACGGTAAGCCTGAGAAGTGGGCGCAGGTCTCCTACCTGCCCTAGGCCCACTACCTCCTAGCCCCCCCCCAAGAAATTTTTGGGAGTTACTTACGGGCTTTTTTGGCTTCCGTGCCAGACGCGTTCCCTCATAGCTCCGGTTCCTCTCTCCGGTAGCCTCTGCTCTCCTCAGTGCCTCCAGCTGTTCCCATGGGAGGCGATCTCTACCAGCCAGGATCTCCTCCCATGTGTAGACACCTTTTCCGTCCAATAAATCGTCTCATGTCCATTGCTCCTTCTTCTCCTGTCCCTTACTCCGTTTATTTTTCCCTTGCCGCTTGGTCTTAGCGTGGTGGGTGATTCTGTTAAGGCTGTCACTCTCCTCATCCTCGGACGAGGTGAGGAGAGAAGGATCTTCAGACCAAAATGCAGCTTGAGGGAAATAAGCCATCTTTTATTTGGGAAAAAACAACTGATGGCAACACGAATAACAAAAACACTTTACCAAAATACAAAACAAGAAAACGACGTAGAACGAAACCTGAACATAAACTTACATAACTGAAACGTAAACTCACGAACAGGAAACAGACGACATCGAAACGAAAACGAACAGCCAAACAGTCCCGTATGGTAAATACATGCAACGACACAGGAGACAATCACCCACAAACAAACAGTGAGAACGCCCTACCTAAATATGACTCTTAATTAGAGGAAAACGCAAACCACCTGCCTCTAATCAAGAGCCATACCAGGCAACCCAAAACCAACATAGAAACAGATAACATAGACTACCCACCCAAAACACATGCCCTGACCATAAACACATAAAAAACAACATAAAACAGGTCAGGACTGTTACAGAACCCCCCCCTCAAGGTGCGAACGCCGGGCGCACCAGCACAAAGTCCAGGGGAGGGTCTGGGTGGGCAGTTGACCACGGTGGTGGCTCCGGCTCTGGACGCTGTCCCCACACCACCATAGTCACCCAACGCTTCTGTCTACCCCTCCTAATGACCACCCTAAAACTCACATCCCCTAAATAAACGGCCAGCACCAGGAGAAGGGGCAGCACCGGGACAAGGGGCAGCACCGGGACAAGGGGCAGCACCGGGACAAGGGGCAGTACCGGGACAAGGGATAGCACCAGGATAAGGGGCAGCACCGGGACAAGGGGCAGCACCGGGACAAGGGGCAGCACCGGGACAAGGGGCAGCACCGGGACAAGGGGCAGCACCGGAACAAGGGGCAACACCGGGACAAGGGGCAGGTCCCGGCTGATATACTCTGGCAGATCCTGGCTGAGGGACTCTGGCAGGTCTATGCAGGCTGACGGCTCTCGACGCTCATGGCAGGCTGACGGCTCTCGACGCTCATGGCAGGCTGACGGCTCTCGACGCTCATGGCAGGCTGACGGCTCTCGACGCTCATGGCAGGCTGACGGCTCTCGACGCTCATGGCAGGCTGACGGCTCTCGACGCTCATGGCAGGCTGACGGCTCTGGCTGCTCATGGCTCTCTGACGGCCCTGGCTGCTCATGGCTCTCTGACGGCCCTGGCTGCTCATGGCTCTCTGACGGCCCTGGCTGCTCATGGCTCTCTGACGGCTCTGGCTGCTCATGGCTCTCTGACGGCTCTGGCTGCTCATGGCTCTCTGACGGCTCTGGCTGCTCATGGCTCTCTGACGGCTCTGGCTGCTCATGGCTCGCTGGCGGCTCTGGCAGATCCTGTCTGGTTGGCGGCTCTGGCAGATCCTGTCTGGTTGGCGGCTTTGGCAGATCCTGTCTGGTTGGCGGCTCTGGCAGATCCTGTCTGGCTGACGGCTCTAGCGGCTCCTGTCTGGCTGACGGCTCTAGCGGCTCCTGTCTGGCGGATGGCTCTGTAGGCTCATGGCAGACGGGCGGCTTTGCAGGCTCATGGCAGACGGGCGGCTTTGCAGGCTCCTGGCAGACGGATGGCTCAGACGGCGCTGGGGAGACGGATGGCTCAGATGGCGCTGCGGAGACGGATGGCTCAGATGGCGCTGGGGAGACGGATGGCTCAGATGGCGCTGGGGAGACGGATGGCTCTGGCCGGATACGGCGCACTGTAGACCTGGTGCGTGGTGCCGGAACTGGAGGCACCGGGCTAAGGATAAGCACCTTCCTACTAGTGCGGGGAGCAGGGACAGGGCACACTGTACTCTCAAAGCCTACTCTATCCCTGATGCGAGGTACCGGCACTGGTGACACCGGGCTGAGGACAAGCACATCAGGATTAGTAGGGGGAGAAGATACAGTTTGTTCAGGGCTCTGGAGACGCACAGGTGGCTTAGTGCGTGGTGCCGGAACTGGAGGCACCGGGCTAGATACACGCACTACAGGGAGAGTGCGTGGAGGAGGAACAGGACTCAGGAGACGCACTGATAGCCTAGTGTGTAGTGTAGGCACTGTAGGTACTAGGCTGGGGCGGGGAGGTGGTGCCGGAAATACCGGACCGTGGAGGCGTACTGGCACTCTTGAGCATTGAGCCTGCCCAACCTTACCTGGTTGAATACTCCCGGTTGCCCGACCAGTGCGGGGAGGTGGAATAACCCGCACCGGCCTATGTAGGCGAACCGGGGAAACCATGCGTAAGGCAGGTGCCATGTATGCCGGCCCGAGGAGACGCACTGGAGACCAGACGCGTTGAGCCGGCCTCATGACACCTGGCTCAATACCCAATCTAGCCCTACCAGTGCGGGGAGGTGGAATAACCCGCACTGGGCTATGCACTCGTACAGGAGACACCGTGCGCTCTACTGCGTAACACGGCGCCTGCCCGTACTCCCGCTCTCCACGGTAAGCCTGAGAAGTGGGCGCAGGTCTCCTACCTGCCCTAGGCCCACTACCTCCTAGCCACCCCCCAAGAAATTTTTGGGAGTTACTTACGGGCTTTTTTGGCTTCCGTGCCAGACGCGTTCCCTCATAGCTCCGGTTCCTCTCTCCGGTAGCCTCTGCTCTCCTCAGTGCCTCCAGCTGTTCCCATGGGAGGCGATCTCTACCAGCCAGGATCTCCTCCCATGTGTAGACACCTTTTCCGTCCAATAAATCGTCTCATGTCCATTGCTCCTTCTTCTCCTGTCCCTTACTCCGTTTATTTTTCCCTTGCCGCTTGGTCTTAGCGTGGTGGGTGATTCTGTTAAGGCTGTCACTCTCCTCATCCTCGGACGAGGTGAGGAGAGAAGGATCTTCAGACCAAAATGCAGCTTGAGGGAAATAAGCCATCTTTTATTTGGGAAAAAACAACTGATGGCAACACGAATAACAAAAACACTTTACCAAAATACAAAACAAGAAAACGACGTAGAACGAAACCTGAACATAAACTTACATAACTGAAACGTAAACTCACGAACAGGAAACAGACGACATCGAAACGAAAACGAACAGCCAAACAGTCCCGTATGGTAAATACATGCAACGACACAGGAGACAATCACCCACAAACAAACAGTGAGAACGCCCTACCTAAATATGACTCTTAATTAGAGGAAAACGCAAACCACCTGCCTCTAATCAAGAGCCATACCAGGCAACCCAAAACCAACATAAAAACAGATAACATAGACTGCCCACCCAAAACACATGCCCTGACCATAAACACATAAAAAACAACATAAAACAGGTCAGGACTGTTACAGACCGAGTCAAGACCGAGTACAAATGTATCCGACACTAGGTATCCCCCTTCAGGAAATGTACTTTCCTAGTTGCAATTGATACTTCTGTGTTGATGGGACCTAAACTCATCTGTTTTTGCATAAATGATTAAAACAGCCTTTGCAGTCTGAAGTGTTGATTCACTATTATCCCCACTTACTATGCGAGATCAATTATTCTACAGATCCTGCAAATAGAAAGACAAATTGTCATCCTCTTGGAGGAGAAGAAAGAGACTAAACAAATCAAGCAAATGCTATGCCTTTAATTGTTTTCAAACATCCCAATATATATAGAAATATATTGTATCACTGACTGGTGTACTATGTCTGAAAACATCACAGCACATTTAATGGCATACAAAACGAGCATCAAGTACAGTTCAGAAATATGGAGGGTAAAATGTTTAACAACAGAATACATGAATCATATCTTTCCACAATCAGACAAAACACTTACACATCACGTGCTGTAACACTGAATAACAGTCTGAATACATTTACATTTTAGTCATTCAGCAGAGGCCGTCCATCTCAGAGGGTGGTCTCGCTTCACTGCAGCAAGCGGTTCAACAACACTTCACATCAACACTTTACAACAGTACCATACAGTAGGCATCATGACAGAGTAAAACAAATGATTCCCTTGCACCACATACTGTATGTAAATAAGTACAGAAGATAAGCAATGACACGGCCGGTTGGAGGAGTCATGCTGTAGTTGTGGAGGTCCCTCTTCTCTCCATCACAATCCTTCATCGTAAGCCTTTCATTCTTTCATTTCATTCATTATTCTGATATGATCTGTTTCTAAAGATATGGACAATATATGTTTATAAATATATGGACAATTCATGAGATGATAGTTACAACAACAAACAGCCTCAACAATGAGACCTGAAGTTCCACAACTACATTAGAAAAGTACAGCACTAGAGGGTTAAGAGTAGGGGAGATGAATCATCATGAGACACACATCAACATTATACCTGTTACAAACTGAATAGTCTCCCCTGCTCCAAACCCATCAACAACATCATCCTCTAAGTCCACCACAGTGACATAAACTAATGTGAGCTCACATGATACTTACGGTGCAATTTGCTCTATGGGTAAGGTAGAACAAAACAGAATGATTCAATATTGGTGACAAAATTCCATCAGAAAAAAGTACACGTACATGCACACACAGTTATGTACCTTGTAGCCAGTCCACCCCCTCCTGTAGGCCCTCTCCTTTTACAGGATTACTGGCACTGAAACAGAGGGACAGATTTTAGTAACCTATCCCAACACAACTGTGTGTGTCTGTACCTGCTTGTGTGTGTGATAGAGTTGTGTCCTACCAGATGTGCCAGGGCTTGTCGTTGATGTTCTCCAGACAGAGCAGCTGAGAGACTTTGACTGAAGACATGGCTTCTCTCAGATCACTCTTATTAGCAAAGAGCAGCACAGGGATCCTCCTACTGCAGATGTCTGGAGGCAGAAGGAACACCAAAGAACAGGTGAGGAAAGTTTGTCTGTCTTTCTCCTCTTCTCTCCCTCTCGCTCTTCCTGTCTCTCTCTCTTTCTTACTCTCATTCTCTTACCTTGGTGATTGAGAAGAGTATCAAGCTCCTCTTTGGCAACGACAATTCGTAACTTGTCTCCACTATCGATGACAAATATGATTGCGTGACTCTCTCTGTGGACACCACAACAGAAAACAATGTCATCAACAAGGGATAGCAGGAGCAACATGGTAAAAAACACTGAATGTGTTTCTCTACCTCAGGGTTAAGCAACTAGATTCAGAGCGAATTGCCGGGTGGCGGTAACTCTTGGAGATAGATTCAGGGTTAGGTAACCACTAAAACTGCTCTACAGGCAATACTGGTTACTCTAAGTTTAGAGGTAAGGCACCTCTGGATTAAAACGTCCTTTCATATCATGCAGTTCTATATAGATAAACAGTGCAGGTGTAAAGTCTTACTTGTAGTAATGTTCCCATAGGTTTCTATATCTGCTCTGACCAGACATGTCAAACACTGTGAAAGACAAACTTTATAGAGACAAAATACATGTTACGCAACAACAAACGCACTATAGTAATATAATTATTATTACTTTTACCTGGTTCACTAAGTTAATCATAGTTTACATTACAAGTTAATTACTACCTTGAACTCTTAAATTGTTCTATATTGAAGCCAATAGTTGGGACAATGTCTTGTGTCTGGGTCTGTAATACCACACACAAACAAAACACAGACAGACAAACAATAACTGAAGTGTATCAAAAATAAATGGCAAAATTGGGTGAAATAGGCTGTACTGACCTACACCTGACTAGCATGCTTCCAGTTGTCTGAGAGTGGGCCATATAAGCTTAGCTGAAAACAAGCAAGCAGTGGATAATTGCAGCGTAACGAATGCAATAACACACAGCTCGTATGTATAACCACAATGCGATAACACTCACAGCTCGTGTGTATAACCACAATGCGATAACACTCACAGCTCGTATGAATAACCACAATGCATAACACTCACAGCTCGTATGTATAACAACAGTGCGATAACATTTACAGCTCGTATGTATAACCACAGCGCGATAACACTCACAGCTCGTATGTATAACCACAATGCGATAGCACACACAGCTCGTATGTATAACCACAATGCGATAACACTCACAGCTCGTATGTATAACCACAATGCGATAACACTCACAGCTCGTATGTATAACCACAATGCGATAGCACTCACAGCTTGTATGTATAACCACAATGCGATAGCACTCACAGCTCGTATGTATAACCACAATGCGATAACACTCACAGCTCGTATGTATAACCACAATTCGATAAAACTCACAGCTCGTATGTATAACCACAATGCGATAGCACTCACAGCTTGTATGTATAACCACAATGCGATAGCACTCACAGCTCGTATGTATAACCACAATGCGATAACACTCACAGCTTGTATGTGTAACCACAATGCAATAACACACAGCTCGTATGTATAACCACAATGCGATAACAATCACAGCTCGTATGTATAACCACAATGCGATAACACTCACAGCTCGTATGTATAACCACAATGCGATAACACTCACAGCTCGTATGTATAACCACAATGCGATAACACACACAGCTCGTATGTATAACCACAATGCGATAACTCTCGCAGCTCGTATGTATAACCACAATGCGATAACACTCACAGCTCGTATGTATAACCACAATGCGATAACACTCACAGCTCGTATGTATAACCACAATGCGATAACACTCACAGCTCGTATGTATAACCACAATGCGATAACACTCACAGCTCGTATGTATAACCACAATGCGATAACACTCACAGCTCGTATGTATAACCACAATGCGATAACACACACAACTCGTATGTATAACCACAATGCGATAACACTCACAGCTCGTATGTATAACCACAATGCGATAACACTCACAGCTCGTATGTATAACCACAATGCGATAACACTCACAGCTCGTATGTATAACCACAATGCGATAACACTCACATTTCATATGTATAACCACAGTGCAATAACACTCACAGCTCGTATGTATAACCACAGTGCGATAACACTCACAGCTCGTATGTATAACCACAATGCAATAACACACAGCTCGTATGTATAACCACAATGCGATAGCACTCACAGCTCGTATGTATAACCACAATGCGATAACACTCACAGCTCGTATGTATAACCACAATGCGATAACACTCACAGCTCGTATGTATAACCACAATGCGATAACACTCACAGCTCGTATGTATAAACACAATGCAATAACACACAGCTCGTATGTATAACCACAATGCGATAGCACTCACAGCTTGTATGTATAACCACAATGCAATAACACACAGCTCGTATAACCACAATGCGATAGCACTCACAGCTTGTATGTATAACCACAATGCAATAACACACAGCTCGTATGTATAACCACAATACGATAACACTCACAGCTTGTATGTATAACCACAATGCGATAACACTCACAGTTCGTATGTATAACCACAATGCGATAACACTCACAGCTCGTGTGTATAACCACAATGCGATAACACTCACAGCTCATATGTATAACCAGAGTGCGATAACACTCACAGCTCGTATGTATAACCACAGTGCGATAACACTCACAGCTCGTATGTATAACCACAATGCAATAACACACAGCTCGTATGTATAACCACAATGCGATAGCACTCACAGCTCGTATGTATTACCACAATGCGATAGCACTCACAGCTTGTATGTATAACCACAATGCGATAACACTCACAGCTCGTATGTATAACCACAATGTGATAACACTCACAGCTCGTATGTATAACCACAATGCGATAGCACTCACAGCTCGTATGTATAACCACAATGTGATAACACTCACAGCTCGTATGTATAACCACAATGCGATAGCACTCACAGCTCGTATGTATAACCACAATGTGATAACACTCACAGCTCGTATGTATTACCACAATGCGATAGCACTCACAGCTTGTATGTATAACCACAATGCGATAACACTCACAGCTCGTATGTATTACCACAATGCGATAGCACTCACAGCTTGTATGTATAACCACAATGCGATAACACTCACAGCTCGTATGTATAACCACAATGTGATAACACTCACAGCTCGTATGTATAACCACAATGCGATAACACTCACAGCTCGTATGTATAACCATATTGCGATAACACTCACAGCTCGTATGTATAACCACAATGCGATAACACTCACAGCTCGTATGTATAACCACAATGCCATAGCACTCACAGCTCGTATGTATAACCACAATGCGATAACACTCACAGCTTGTATGTGTAACCACAATGCAATAACACACAGCTCGTATGTATAACCACAATGCGATAACAATCACAGCTCGTATGTATAACCACAATGCGATAACACTCACAGCTCGTATGTATAACCACAATGCGATAGCACTCACATTTCATATGTATAACCACAGTGCAATAACACTCACGGCTCGTATGTATAACCACAATGCGATAACAATCACAGCTCGTATGTATAACCACAATGCGATAACACTCACAGCTCGTATGTATAACCACAATGCGATAACACTCACAGCTCGTATGTATAACCACAATGCGATAACAATCACAGCTCGTATGTATAACCACAATGCGATAACACTCACAGCTCATGTGTATAACCACAATGCGATAACACTCACATTTCATATGTATAACCACAGTGCAATAACACTCACAGCTCGTATGTATAACCACAGTGCGATAACACTCACAGCTCGTATGTATAACCACAATGCAATAACACACAGCTCGTATGTATAACCACAATGCGATAGCACTCACAGCTCGTATGTATAACCACAATGCGATAACACTCACAGCTCGTACGTATGAACACAATGCGATAGCACTCACAGCTCATATGTATAACCACAATGCGATAACACTCACAGCTCGTATGTATAACCACAATGCGATAACAATCACAGCTCGTATGTATAACCACAATGCGATAACACTCACAGCTCATGTGTATAACCACAATGCGATAACACTCACATTTCATATGTATAACCACAGTGCAATAACACTCACAGCTCGTATGTATAACCACAGTGCGATAACACTCACAGCTCGTATGTATAACCACAATACGATAGCACTCACAGCTCGTATGTATAACCACAATGCGATAACACTCACAGCTCGTATGTATAACCACAATGCGATAACACACACAACTCGTATGTATAACCACAATGCGATAACACTCACAGCTCGTATGTATAACCACAATGCGATAACACACACAGCTCGTATGTATAACCACAATGCGATAACTCTCGCAGCTCGTATGTATAACCACAATGCGATAACACTCACAGCTCGTATGTATAACCACAATGCGATAACACTCAAAGCTCGTATGTATAACCACAATGCGATAACACTCACAGCTTGTATGTATAACCACAATGCGATAACACTCACAGCTCGTATGTATAACCACAATGCGATAACACTCACAGCTCGTATGTATAACCACAATGCGATAACACTGACAGCTCATATGTATAACCACAATGCGATAACACTGACAGCTCATATGTATAACCACAATGCGATAACACTCACAGCTTGTATGTATAACCACAATGCGATAACACTCACAGCTCGTATGTATAACCACAATGCGATAACACTCACAGCTTGTATGTATAACCACAATGCGATAACACTCACAGCTCGTATGTATAACCACAATGCGATAACACTCACAGCTCGTATGTATAACCACAATGCGATAACACTGACAGCTCATATGTATAACCACAATGCGATAACACTCACAGCTCGTATGTATAACCACAATTCGATAAAACTCACAGCTCGTATGTATAACCACAATGCGATAGCACTCACAGCTTGTATGTATAACCACAATGCGATAGCACTCACAGCTCATATGTATAACCACAATGCGATAACACTCACAGCTCGTATGTATAACCACAATTCGATAAAACTCACAGCTCGTATGTATAACCACAATGCGATAGCACTCACAGCTTGTATGTATAACCACAATGCGATAGCACTCACAGCTCGTATGTATAACCACAATGCGATAACACTCACAGCTCGTATGTATAACCACAATGCGATAAATCTCACAGCTCGTATGTATAACCACAATGCGATAGCACTCACAGCTCGTATGTATAACCACAATGCGATAACACTCACAGCTCGTATGTATAACCACAATGCGATAGCACTTACAGCCCTTATAATCAGTGGTGTAGTGGAGGGTAAACGCAAGTAAACACAATTTACTCACCTTTATTTTTTGCATGACAGTACACCCACCTTTTGGGAAAGAATTCATGGAAAGTATAGGGAACGTTACTTTTTTCACCGCGACTGGCGATCAGTTTACCCATCTATGTTTTTTGTTTACCACTACATCACTGCTTATGCCACAATGCATAAAATTCACAGCTCTAATATACACTATATTAACAAAAGTATTTCGACACCCCTTCAAATTAGTGGATTTGGCTACTTCAGCCACCCCCATTGCTGACAGGTGTATAAAATTGAAAGGCCTTACTAAAGAGCTCAGTGACTTTCAACATGGCACTGTCATAGGATGCCATCTTTCCAACAAGTCAGTTCGTCAAATTTCTGCCCTGCTAGAGCTGCCCCGATCAACTGTATGTGCTATTATTGTGAAGTGGAAACATCTAGGAGCAACAATGGTTAAGTCACAAAGTGGTAGGCCACACAAGCTCAAAGAATGGGACCGCAGAGTGCTGAAGCGCGTGAAAATCCTCTACCCTCAGTTGCAACACTCACTACTTTACTGACTTTGACTTTATTGTCCCCATTGGGAAATGTTGTAAGTTCCAAACTAAGTTCCAAACTACCTCTGGAAGCAACATCAGCACAAGAACTGTTCATGGGAGCTTCATGGGTTTCCATGGCGAAGCAACCACATGCTTGTGTGTGGTTGCTTCGCCATGGAAACCCATGAAGCTCCCATGAACAGTTCTTGTGCTGATGTTGCTTCCAGAGGTAGTTTGGAGGTAATTTGGAACATTGTGGTTATACTCAGATCCTCATGCGCAATTCCAAGCATCGGCTGGAATGGTGTAACGCTTGCCGCCATTGGACTCTGGAGCAGTGGAAACGCGTTCTCTGGAGTGATGAATCATGCTTCACCATCTGGCAATCCGATGGACTAATCTGGATTTGGCGGATGCCAGGAGAACGCTGCCTTCACGAATGCATAGTGCCAACTGTAAAATTTGGTGGATGAGTAATAATGGTTTGGGGCTGTTTTTCATGGTTTGTGCTAGGCCCCTTAGTTCCAGTGAAGGGAAATCAACACTACAGCATACAAAAATGGCATTCTAGACGATTCTGTGCGTCCAACTTTGTGGCAACAGTTTGGAGAAGGCCATTTTCTGTTTCAGCATGACAATGTCCCCGTGCACAAAGCGAGGTTCATACAGAACTGATTTGTCAAGATCAGTGTGGAAGAACTTGACTAGCCTGCACAGAGCCCTGACCTCAACACCATTGAACACCCTCAACCCCATTGAACACCTTTGGGATGAATTGGAACACTGCCAGGCCTAATTGCCCAACATCAGTAATGCTATTGTGGGTGAATAGAAGGAAGTCCCCGCAGCAATGTTCCAACATCTAGTGGAAAGCCTTCCCAGAAGAGTGGAGGCTGTTGTCGCAGCAAAGGGGGGACCAACTCCATATTAATGCCCATGATTTTGGAATGAGATGTTCAATGACTTTTGGTCATGTAGTGTATAACCACAATGGTTAACACTCACAGCGCGTATGTATAACCACCATCTCCATGGCTCAGCTCACTCAACTCAGATACACAACTCCGTCTCTTTCCATTGACAGGCCAGCGCGCAAAAGACGTGCGTGCCTACAGCAGGCCACCACATTAATACGTTTCAATTTAGAACAAAATCAAATACATCAGTCAATGGACTACAGTAGGCCTATATGCTCAATTATTGTTAGGCCATGTCAGTGGACTTACATTACTGGGTTTGAGTTGGTTGATGATGGTGGTTTTCCCGCTGTTGTCCAGTCCCAAACACAACACGTTCACTTCTTTCTTCTTCAGACCCAGCCATCCCGACAGTTTATCTAACAGGCCCATTTGTCCCGCTTACAACATCCGATCCTAAGGTTTAAATGTGGATTCGGTATAGGCCACCTACCCCCTCAATATATAATCAAAAGTTTTTACCATTTCTCGCTGCAATTTAGTCTAAAGTTCTAAAATAGAATGTTGCCATGGATATGAGGACTAAGTAACTAGACAGCAGGTTGGCAGTCCAGTCTGTGAATAAGCCTATTAGAGTGAATTAATGCTCTGAACCTACTGCTGACCTGACTCACAGTATGGGGTGATTCTGAGACATTAGATAATGTCAACTTCATGAGGAAAGGTTTATTACATAGGCCTACAGTAGCCTGTACATATTCCAGTCATGCTGAATATGTACAGGCTACTGGTGTTTTATTTATAGACTTTTTTTAGTGGTAGCCTATACATTCAGAAAACGAGTTGATTATTAATTATTTAACACACATCACGAGCCAAGACAATAGCAGAACTTAGATTTTCTCTTGCTTTATCCGTAGTTGGTCAATTAAGCACAAGCAGTAAACAAACTGTTGGATATCTACAACATCGCCCTAACTCGAATATTGGTACTGAGTGGCGCAGTGGTTTAAGACACTGCATCTAAGCACACCTGGTTTGATTCCAGGCTGCATCACATCCGGCCGTGATTGGGAGTCCCATAGGGCAGTGCACAACTGGCCCAGCGTCGTCCGGGGTAGGCCGTCATTGCAAATAAAAATGTGTTCTTAACTGACTTGCCTGGTTAAATAAAGGTTAAATAAAAAAAAAAGGATGCATGGTCCAACTGCCCCATCTGCTGGCTAGCATTAAAAAGTCCACCTGAAATACAGTATATTCTACAAACTTTTCGGGACACTGGTGGACAAAATACTTCCAGTGATGTTGAGGTAACAAAAAAATATATGTGAAAACTGATCGCCAGTCACGGTGAAAAAAGTTATGCTCTCTATACTTTCAATAGATGTCAGGCTAAATAAAAACAAGTAAAGTGTCAGGATGAATAAAAACAAGTAAAGTGTCAGGATAAATAAAAACAAGTAAAGTGTCAGGATGAATAAAAACAAGTAAAGTGTCAGGATGAAAAAAAACAAGTAAAGTGTCAGGATAAATAAAAACAAGTGTCAGGATGAATAAAAACAAGTAAAGTGTCAGGATAAATAAAAACAAGTAAAGTGTCAGGATAAATAAAAACAAGTAAAGTGTCAGGATAAATAAAAACAAGTAAAGTGTCAGGATGAATAAAAACAAGTAAAGTGTCAGGATAAATAAAAACAAGTAAAGTGTCAGGATAAATAAAAACAAGTAAAGTGTCAGGATAAATAAAAACAAGTAAAGTGTCAGGATAAATAAAAAAGTTGGTTAAACTGCATTTACTTGCGTTTATACTCCAATACACCAATGAAGACTTCCAGTAAATATAGCCATGTTCAACCAGATACCCTTCTCATGGGGAGGGATAGTTTGATGGCACAGTACTGGGGGAGGCATCATCTGATGGAACAGCACCCATAAACAATGCCTCCTATAAGAACGTGGCCCCGTGTGGCTCAGTTGGTAGAGCATGGTGCTTGCAACGCCAGGGTTGTGGGTTCGATTCCCATGGGGGGCCAGTACAAAAAAAGTATGAATGTATGTACTTGTAAGTCGCTCTGGATAAGAGTGTCTGCTAAATGACTTAAATGTAATGTAAATGTAAACATGCCATCCATAGAATGAAACAGTCAGTAATAAAAAGACATCTAACAACCAGTACTGTTCACCTTTATTTGCAAATAAATATCAGTTTTAAACTGCCTCTTACAGTGTGCAAGATCTACCACGTCTCTTTGAAAATGATAGAAAAATAAAATACTAGAATTATAAGTATGTTTGTACTTTGTAAAAAGAGCATTCTCCCTTTGCTCAGCAGTAAGACCTGCTAAACAGCCTGATCTGGCTTCTCCTTCCAGGAGGAGCCAAGTGTATCCTCCCTCTGAGAGGTCTGTCTGTGAACACCTGCTGGACAGGTGAGCTCCAGCCCGGTAGAAGTTGCCTCAAAACACAGATCTAGGATCAGCCTAGCCTACCTCCATCCTTACCTCAACCATTAGTGGGTAAAATTGTAAACTGACCTTCGTTCAGTTTCCAGGGGCAACTTCCTTCTACTCCGTACAGGCTCCTAAGGTACACTCCTGCTCCTGAAAATACTGTATACTGTAGGTGTGTGTGTGACCGACTGGGTTTGAACCCGGGTCATCTGCGCTCCACAAGACTGTCTTAGCCTGCTGAGTTAAAGCCTAAGCATTTGCTTCGGGGAGCTAATGCAAGTCTTCAGGTTTCAGGCAGAGTGTGGGGTGGTTCACCTCTGCTACCTGTGGATCTGGAGAGGTTTATGGGATATTACAATGCTGTTGAGGGCCATATAGAGATATAGAGATGTGTATATATATGACTTGGTGCTGCTGTATCTGTGCGTATGTCACCGAGCAGAACATACCTCTATCTGTCTCTAGTATGGCATACATGTGAGTCTTGACAGCAAACACATATCATGACACCAACCACTGTATGCCAAACAGCCTTGGTTTCCATTCCTACTATATACATTGTTTTCCAACAGCTGCCATAAGTCTTTAGCATTGCACAATTGGCCTGTAGAGCTAGCATGTTAGCGTGTAACAGAGTCTGTTGAGGTTTGCTGACAATCTGCTCTCAATGTCTATAGGTCCATAAGAGACTATCAATTATTTATTTCTCTTATCGTAGTTACTGAGACGACTGCATATATTGCTCATTTAGATAAAATGCTAAACAAATAAAGATAGTATCCAGATTTACTAGGGCGCTCACATACAAGACTGCACAGATATAAATATTATTTTAGGGTTATAATTGATAAATTGTTCTATACACTTAAAACATTCAGAAATCCTCCGCACTTCCAAAGCGGACTCTTCGTCTTCTTCAAGTATTAGCATACCCAGATACTCTGGAGAGGTTAAAAAACGCAACGTGAATACCTTATGATAACGCTTACTTATCAAACTCCAAAATAATTAATATCATATTAATTAAGGACAATCCTTTTGAATGCCTGTCTGTTAGCAGCTACATCATGGTCACAAAAACATGTAGTAGATCACGTTCCCAAATCTACAGCTCTACCGTATAATAAGTACTTATGCTGCAACAAGGCATACATTCCCCAGGGGGAGCCAGGGGGAGCCAGTACAGTGTGTCTCTCCAGTCCTGTCCCTGTCTGTATTGTCCTGTCTCTGGCTGAAGCAAGTTCAGGTGTAAAAAACAGTCTGGCTTTGTGGAGTTTCTGCATCAAGGTCCAAGTGTGTGGTAGTCTGAGTATGAGAGGCCTCCGGGCTGAGATGGTCCGTCTGTACGCCTGTCTGAGGCACAGGCTGTGGCTGTCTGTCTGTCTCTCTCGCTCTCTGTCCGTCTGTCTGTTTTAAGGTCTCATACATGGAAGCCATTCTCGTGTAATAGCTGCAGTCGGAGGGTCTGAATGCTGCTGACGATCCTCCTCTGGTGGCCAATCAACACCACCCCGATCCTCCGCACGTCTCTAGGGGGAGAGGGAAGACACGCACGCACGCGCACACACACACACACACACACGCACGCACGCGCACACACAGACACACAGACACACACACACACAGACACACACACACACACACACACACACACACACACACACACACACACACACACACACACACACACACACACACACACACACACACACACACACACACAATTGGATAGGGGAAATTGTTGGGTTAACGTAAGGTATTGGAAGTCAGGCAGTGCAACTGTAACATTTAGTTAAAGTTAGAGTAACATTAGAGTAATGTTTGAAGTAGGGAACAGTTCCTCCACTCACTCAATACTCATCTGTGCCACAGAGTCCAGTGTGCTGAATCCTGCTGCCACAAAGCTACTCTTGTATTGGCTCATCTTGATGGAACCCAACCAATCCCCGATGGAGATGAACATGTGGTAGTCCACCACCTCTCCTGGGGACTCTGCTAGACTGACAGATGGATAAAACAAAAGAGAATATAATAAGAACTAAAAACGTTTCACTTGCGGGTGAAATCAGAGCGTCTGTTAAATTAAATGAATGTGATGTACCCCTGTATATCTTCCACCAGGGCCAGCAGGCTGCTGGGGTTCCTGATCAGCTTGTCCAGGAAGGAGACCACATCAGTGAACTTGGGCCTCTGGCTCCTCTCCTTCTGCCAGCAGTGTAGCATCAGCTGGTGTAGAACCACGGGGCAGCCCATTGGAGCAGGGAGACGGTAGCCCTCCTCTATGGACAGGATCACCTGGGGTGGATGAAGGGAGAGAGTCAGCACGCACACACTTCTTGCTCATGTCATCCAGCCATTTCAGGGAGTGTGTACTATGCCAGTATTACTACAGTACATCAGAGCTACTGTAAGCATGCCTCCAGGGTGTGTTAGGGGGGCTGTGTGAATATAACAGCCTGTTCATTTGGCCTGTAGCCTTGATGTCCTCTCTGAGCCCTGACGGGTGGCAGGATGGGGCGGAGGTGTGAGGAGGCAGAGGCAGCAACAGTCAGGGATTGGCGGGGGTGATTGTCTTGGAAAGCACTTCTAAGCAATTCCCCAGCATCACAATCCCCATGAGGCCAGGGGCTGTGTGTGTGCTGGTGTGTGCTGTGAGGAGCTGAGGGGGATTACCAAAGAGCTTTCACACTCCACAGGGAGACGGGATGAATCCCCTCCATCCCTCTGACGATTGACCAGAGACCGTGAGGTCAGTCAGCCAGGGTCTGACTCCACAACTTTTAAACCCCTCCGTTGGCCAGTCCCCCCCCCCCCAATCTCCCTCCAGTGGAATCTCAAAGCTTTAGATATTATACAGTATGGACACTCATTAGAACGGCGTTTCACGATACCAATCCCATGTTGGGATTAAGACTCCCATGTTAACTCCATAGAGAAGACATCCTCCACAACTCACATCCTGATTGGACATCTCCCAGTAAGGCCGCTCCCCGTAGGACATCACTTCCCACATGACGATACCGTAGCTCCAGGCATCGCTGGCTGATGAGAACTTCCTGTAGGAGATGGCCTCTGGAGCTGTCCACCTGATAGGGATCTTACCTCCCTGTTCTCACACACACACACACACACACACACACACACACACACACACACACACACACACACACACACACACACACACACACACACACACACACACACACACACACACACACACACACACACACGTCAGGTTCCATCTGGTTCGTGACAATGCATGCTTGAGGAAATATGTGCAATTGACAGACCATATGTTAAACAGTCTCAGTTTGAATACACTTCTCTGAAGTCTCTCAATGTGTACAAACACATGTTCACAGTTTGAGACTTTGTGTCAAAGAACAAAGAAACGCTCTGAGCTGCTTTAACAGCAGCACTAACCTTCCTCCTGGCCTTTCTCCCTCTACTCTCTTTCTATCTCTTCAGATGAGGGCAAGAGTAAAATCACCAGTCTGCACAAATCCTCAGTCCATATTGTGGCTGTGACCCAAACTGCCTGCCTGCTCCCCACTCTCTTCCCCTACTCTCGCCCCCTGTCCCCTCACCCTACCAAACCAAAGTTCTGTCGAGCGGAAAATAGTTTACAGATGTCCCCAAAAGCAAAATATCCTTTCTGTTCTCTCTTCCCAATTTTCTTCCAGAATACACCACTTCCCCTCAGAGTGACCCTGAGAATAGAGGTCACTAGGAGGGCATGCAGACTCAGAGAACTGTGTTTTTTTTGAACAGACAGACTAAACAGAACAGAAATAGAACAAAATAACAGCAGTTGATCGATTAGAAAGAAGATGAGTGAAAGCTATTGAAACCACAGATAAGGTCAGGGGAAGCTCATAGTTACCGTGGTGGTGTAAGCAGCCTCGGGGTCGTCCTCCAGGACTCTGGACAGGCCGAAGTCAGACACCTTACACACCAGGTTGCTGTTCACCAGGATATTACGAGCGGCCAGGTCTCTGTGGACGTAACCCATGTCAGACAGGTACCTCACGCCCGACGCGATGCCACGCAGCATGCCCACCAACTGGATCACTGTGAAGTGACCGTCGTGCTTCTAATGGAGAGGGACACAAGAGAGCGAGATTTTCATTTGTTATGTCTTTCTGTTCGTTTATAATTGAAAATCAATAAACAAATGGTATTTGCTTCTCACCCTCAGGAAAGAGTCCAGAGATCCATTCTCCATGTACTCCACCACAATCATCACAGGTCTGCCTGAAATCACAGCACACAGCACCACCAGGTCAGTCAGACGTGTTAGAGATGTGACTGGAATAAGAGCCTGCCCACACCCAGCTCTCCAGTGTCTGAGCAGGAGAACCTTCCTCTACAGTAATGCTACTAACCAAGCAGCAGTCATCTCGTGCATACTGTCTGTGTATCATCATTGTGTCAATATTTGCTGCAGAGAGTAACCAAGAGGAACACATTAACACTAGCTCAGGTTTCCCTGTGTTTCATTAATCCCTGTTTGCTGAAGGACTCAGAGTGGAGTTACTCTCTGTATGGTGGTTAATAGAAGATTAGACCGGGGGTTAGAATAGATACTTTATTCTAGATTTCTGTGTTTAATGGACATTTGTCCCAACCCCTCCAGACACTCAAACATTGAGAGGCTCAGGGTCAGCAATGGTACAGCACCATTGGAGCAGATTGCGGTTTAACCTTGCTCAAGGGTTGGTACTTTCTCTAGCATCTAGGCCACCTGCTGCCCACATTTGCATCTGCACGCTGTTTCCCAGTCAGAGTCTATGAGCCTGGGGAGGGATTAGCACTAGCCTTTAGCATCAACATGCTGTTTCCTGTTAGAGTCCATGGGCCTGGGGAGGGATTAGCATTAGCATTTAGCATCAACATGCTGTTTCCTGTCAGAGTCCATGGGCCTGGGGAGGGATTAGCGTTAGCCTTTGGCATTAGCATGCTGTTTCACGGTGAGGGTTTATTGGCCTGGGGAGAGTGGACCATAATCCACCACTGGATTAATTAACATCCTGTTTGACTAACAGCCTGTTCTAATTATTGGCCACTGTTATTACTCTTTAGTCACACCAGGGAGGAGAGGTAGACAGGCGGGAGGTCAAGGGAGTAGGAGATGAGGAGCCACGGTAAGGGCAGAGAGAGAAGAGAGAGGAGGGGCCCGGGAGGGAGAGGGAGTCAGGACAGCAGAGAGGAGGAGGCCGGGGTGAGGACAAAGGGGTATTTATCGGCTGTCTCCCCCTGCCTCTCATGGGGCACCCATCTCCTCTCTGTGATCCCCCAGTGGGTGAGTGTGCTGCTGAGTGCACTAATTACAGGATTACACACAACAGAGAGACAGAGACAGCTCTGGACAGCTTAATATATTATAATAATATGCATTAAAGACAGGTCTTTCATTAGAAATCATACAGCCAAATCATACAGTGATCCATAAAACTACACATTTAATCAAACAACGTTTTTCACTGTTTCAGAGCCCATTGATTTGTGTTATGTTTCTTGTCTGTTGTGTTGTCCATCCATTGTGTAAAGGCAGTCATTGTTGTTCTCCCCCTTAGACGAGGAGGAGCATGGATAGGACCAAGATGCGGATTGAGGGAAATAAGCCATCTTTTAATGACAACAGCAAAACAAGACACTACAAAACTACAAAACAACAAATGTGACTAACCTTCAACCGTCCTGTGAGGACACAGGAACAAACACCCACAAAACCCCAGTGAAACCCTGGCTGCCTTAGTATGACTCTCAATTAGAGACAAACGATACACACCTGTCTCTAATTGAGAATCATACCAGGCCGAACACAAAAACCAACCTAGAAATACAAAACATAGACTGCCCACCCAAAACACACGCCCTGACCATAAACACATACAAAAACAACATAAAACAGGTCAGGACCGTTACACATTGACACAGAGGGAGTGCCATGGCTCCATGGTAATGAATGAAAGGGAACACTATAGGAACCCCCACTGTTCAAACTCATCAGACATTTCACAGCTCCTGATTCACACAGACTACAGCTGATTGGTTCTGTCGATCCCTCGTTTAGCTTCGCTAAAGTGACATTCTGTTTACTCCTCACAGTATCCTGTTAATTGGGGTAATTGGCCCAACAGTCTGGCAGTAAGGACAGGCCCGCTGTGAGGCTGTAATATCAGAATATACAATCTGAGATGCGAAAAGAAACAGGACGGGAGGTTCAAAAGTGTGACCCCGCCACGGCAGAATTAGAAGCAGGCCTCAGTCAGGGGTCGTTGTCATGATTACTTGGTTTCCTGTAAAATGTACTATTTCAATTGTATCACACTTTTTGGAGGACTGCATTTCAGTTAATTAATGGCTATTTAATGAATTCTTCAAGACATGGATCAGTTTCAGTGAAGTGAAATAACGTTGGCGCTGACATCCCTGGCCTGCTGCTCGGCTATAGTGAGAGAGGTAGGGGGCAGGTCAGGACCCTCCGTATCTGGCTCAGCTATAGGCCAGTGATTTCTTCAACTAGCCAGGCCGGACCTGAATGGGGGCTCTGTGAGGCAGTCACTAAGTCAGCCAGCCAGGCCGGACCTGAATTGGGGCTCTGTGAGGCAGTCACTAAGTCAGCCAGCCAGGCCGGACCTGAATGGGGGCTCTGTGAGGCAGTCACTAAGTCAGCCAGCCAGGCCGGACCTGAATGGGGGCTCTGTGAGGCAGTCACTAAGTCAGCCAGCCAGGCCGGACCTGAATGGGGGCTCTGTGAGGCAGTCACTAAGTCAGCCAGCCAGGCCGGACCTGAATGGGGGCTCTGTGAGGCAGTCACTAAGTCAGCCAGCCAGGCCGGACCTGAATGGGGGCTCTGTGAGGCAGTCACTAAGTCAGCCAGCCAGGCCGGACCTGAATGGAGGCTCTGTGAGGCAGTCACTAAGTCAGCCAGCCAGGCCGGACCTGAATGGGGGCTCTGTGAGGCAGTCACTAAGTCAGCCAGCCAGGCAGAGAGAGAGAGAGAGTGAGGCAGTGGTGAATGGGGGCTGAAGATATAGAGCAGCTGGCTGGGCTGGCAGCAGAGAGCAGGGATCAGAGGCTGTCTGTCCATGGTGCTGACCAGATTATACTTCTCTCTCTATCAGCTCTGAGCTTCAGAGAGGACTAGGCCTGAGTTCTCCATGTAAACCTCTCTCTATCTCTACCTCTATCTCTTCCTCTCTCTCTTCCTCTCTCAATTCAATTCAAGGGGCTTTATTGGCATGGGAAACACATGTTAACATTGCCAAAGCAAGTGAAGTAGTTATAATATACAAAAGTTAAATAAACAATAAAAATGAACAGTAAACATTACACTCACAGAAGTTCCAAAATAATAAAGACTAATAGCTTTTGGTAGGTTTCCAAACTACATTCTTTCCATCTATAGCATTTCTTAATATTGTGCAGTTCCTTTGGCTTTGATGCCTCATGATTGAGTATTGTTCTGTTCAAGTAGACTGTGATTTTGCTGTGATCTGATAGGGGTGTCAGTGGACTGACTGTGAAAGCTCTGAGAGACTCTGGGTTGAGGTCAGTGATAAAATAGTCTACAGTACTACTGCCAAGCTATAGGTGTAACTACCATAGGAGCCCCCTCGAAGCCTACTATTGACTATGTACATACCCAGCGTGTGACAGAGCTGCAGGAGTTGTGACCTGTTTTTGCTGGTTATGTTGTCATAGTTGTGCCTAGGATGGCATATGGGGGAGGGAATGCTGTCACCTCCAGGTAGGTGTTTGTCCCCCTGTGTGCTGAGGGTGTCAGGTTCTTGTCCTGTTCTGGCATTTAGGTCGCCATAGACTAGTACATGTCCCTGGTTCTGGAAATGATTGATTTCCTCCTCCAGGATGGAGAAGCTGTCATCATTAAAGTATAGGGATTCTATTGGGGGGATATAGGTAGCTCACATGAGGACATTTTTCTCTGTTGAGAACATTTCCTTTTGAATTTCTAGACAAATGTCAAATGTTCCTGTTTTGATTAATTTAATAGAGTGAGTTAGGTCTGCTCTATACCAAATTAGCATTCCCCTTGAGTCCGAGGGGGGGAGAGCCCCTGGGCTTGGGGTTCTTCATTTGTCTGTTCTGCTGTGATGACGACGCTATGGTCAGGGTCTGGTGTGGACTGTTCTGCTGTGCTGTCGAGACTTTTGTCGGGAACTGAGGTGGGCTGTTCTGCTGGCTTCTCTGCGGGGGTGGCCACCTCTCTAGTGGGTTGTTCTCTGTCACACGCCATCCTCCTCATCCTCTCCTCCAGCAGTCTGATCCTCTCCTCTAGTGCTCTGTTATTCTCTTGCTCTTGCTTTTTATTTTGTTGAAGTTGTCTCACCACAGTCCAGGGTGCAGATTTGTCTCTCCACCTCCAGCTCTCCGGGTCTGGTTAAGGGGGTGTTGTTGTGCTGGACTGTTGTCCGGGTCTGTGGTGACTGGAGTGTAATCACCTGCTGTTCCAGCTCCACCTGCCTTACCTCCAGCTGGGTAAATGTATCCTTCATTTCAATGAGGGAGTAGTACTCTGTGCTGGGAGGTTGACTTTCCGCTTGGGGTTGCTTGTCTGTGGGGTTTATAATGAAGAGGTCTGGTTTGACCCGCTCGGGGTGAGGGTATTTTTCTCAAGGGAGAGCTTCTCCTGCTGAACTAATTATTTGATTAGGTGAAACAGAGGGGTAGTGTGCTAATATAGCACTGTGCCATGCCAGGAGATGGTCTGGTTAATATAGCACTGTGCCATGCCAGGGGATGGTCTGGTTAATATAGCACTGTGCCATGCCAGGAGATGGTCTGGTTAATATAGCACTGTGCCATGCCAGGGGATGGTCTGGTTAATATAGTACTGTGCCATGCCAGGAGATGGTCTGGTTAATATAGAACTGTGCCATGCCAGGAGATGGTCTGGTTAATATAGCACTGTGCCATGCCAGGGGATGGTCTGGTTAATATAGCACTGTGCCATGCCAGGAGATGGTCTGGTTAATATAGCACTGTGCCATGCCAGAGGATGGTCTGGTTAATATAGCACTGTGCCATGCCAGGGGATGGTCTGGTTAATATAGCACTGTGCCATGCCAGGGGATGGTCTGGTTAATATAGCACTGTGCCATGCCAGAGGATGGTCTGGTTAATATAGCACTGTGCCATGCCAGGGGATGGTCTGGTTAATATAGCACTGTGCCATGCCAGGAGATGGTCTGGTTAATATAGCACTGTGCCATGCCAGAGGATGGTCTGGTTAATATAGCACTGTGCCATGCCAGGGGATGGTCTGGTTAATATAGCACTGTGCCATGCCAGGGGATGGTCTGGTTAATATAGCACTGTGCCATGCCAGAGGATGGTCTGGTTAATATAGCACTGTGCCATGCCAGGGGATGGTCTGGTTAATATAGCACTGTGCCATGCCAGGAGATGGTCTGGTTAATATAGCACTGTGCCATGCCAGGGGATGGTCTGGTTAATATAGCAGTGTGCCATGCCAGGAGATGGTCTGGTTAATATAGCACTGTGCCATGCCAGGGGATGGTCTGGTTAATATAGCACTGTGCCATGCCAGGAGATGGTCTGGTTAATATAGCACTGTGCCATGCCAGGAGATGGTCTGGTTAATATAGCACTGTGCCATGCCAGGAGATGGTCTGGTTAATATAGCACTGTGCCATGCCAGGAGATGGTCTGGTTAATATAGCACTGTGCCATGCCAGGAGATGGTCTGGTTAATATAGCACTGTGCCATGCCAGGAGATGGTCTGGTTAATATAGCACTGTGTCATGTCAGGGGATGGTTTGTGTGGAAGATGAGGTTGCTGATGTTCCCATTTTTATAAGAGTCAACAAAAAGTGTCCATAAGGAGCTTCATTTTGTTGTCTTTTCTTGCCTTATCATTCTTTACATACACAGGGTACTGTATTTTAATTACCTATGAACAGCGAGAGGCAGCTTCTAAAGCCTCCATTTGGTTGGAGTAGACTGTGCGACTCCCCTGCCATTGTTGGGCTAAAGGGCTTGGACACCTCTCACTTGACACGTCAGTGCTAATTGAGGTTGTATCAAGCTTGGCAGCCTTAATTTATCATTCAATCCTTATAAAGTAATGTAATGTATTTTTCTTCTTGGCTTTTGGAAATAAAATATAGCTTCAGACTAAACATTACTCACTCAGTTCCAGGTTGGATGGTGTTTTCAGGTTTCTGCTGTTTTCTAGAGCATTTGCTGTATAGCGTTGGAATAATAATCTTTGGTAGTTGTAAGCCTACTAGGTGATTCCGTAATTCCGTCCAAAATCAGGTTGTAGGTTTTGAGTTTTGATTTGGAGTGAGGGTTATGTTGTAGAGGGCAGCATCCTGTATGTGTTCCTGACAAGAAAAGTTTATCTAACTCTAAATCTATCTTTTTTTAAGAACATTCTGAAAAATGCTGGAGCTCATCTGATCATGACCTCTGTCTCTCTACGTCTCCTGTCTAGCTGCTCTTTTTCTCTCCTCTCTACTACCTCTGTCTTCCTCTCTCTACCACTCTTCGTATCTCCTATCTACCTCTCTCTCTTCCTCTCTCCATCTCTCTGTATCTGCAGAAGCCAATCCAGAGGAACTACTGAGAGTATAAAGTAGTGGTGAGTGTGGAGCGTTACCTGGTGTTTCTGTTCAGGTAAGATAGTCACACCCTGATACATCTCCTTTAATTAGACTCTGGAGTGGAGGAGGGGAAACAACATATGGAGACAGAGTGAAGGAGAGAGAGAGAGAGAGGGAGAGAGAGAGAAAGGGAGAGGGAGGGAGAAGAGTGTCTGACAGTGAAGAGAGAGATCAGAGGGATAGAACGATGGAGAAAGTGACAGTGTGGCATACACAGGTGTCTCTACAGAACAGTGGACTAGACTAGCGTGGAATGGCTGCTACACATTGTGCTGTAGCGTGTGCTTGTGTGTGTGTGGCATATGCAGCTATGTGGAATGGCTGGTTGTAATGACTCATTCCCAGTGTTAGAGGCAGCTGTCCCACATAAACACACACTTTCTGCAGTCTGTCTGTCCATGTAAACTCCTAAAAACACAAGCAACTACAATTCCCATGATCCTCCTTACTTTTGGTGACCACGCCCTCCAGCCTAATGATGTTGGGGTCGTCGAACTGTCCCATGATGCTGGCCTCTCTGAGGAAGTCCCGCCTCTGGCGCTCCACGTAGCCACCTTTCAGCGTCTTTATCGCCACAGCGATTTCCCTCTTCCCCAGCGTCCGCAGACGACCGCTACACACTTCCCCGAACTCACCTGGAATACGCACACGACACGACACGACACATAAAGACAGACACACACACCAGACACACACACACACCAGACACACACACACACACACACACACACACACACACACACACACACACACACACACACACACACACACACACACACACACACACACACACACACACACACACACACACACACACACACACAGTAACCATATCAAACCACTGGAGGGCAGTGTTGCAGTACAGAGACAACTCCACAACATGTTTAACTCTGAATTATTCAACTCTCTAAAATGTCTCTTTGCTCCTAATGATCTATCAGCCTATAATCAATCCATAGTCTCTCCTCTGTTCTCTAAAGCTCTAACAGCTTTCATATCCCCCACTGTGAGTGTGTGTGTGTGTTAGATTGTTATACTGAGCAGAGAGAATGTAGTCTTAAATCAAGTGCTGGGAGGGGAAGCACAGGCCCCCCACTGTATAGAAGAGGTATAATTAACTTCCTTTCTTTAAAATGAAAACCCATTGCTTCATATGGCATATTATGGCATATTCCACCCAGATGGTAGATCTTCTCACATCCACTAGGGTATATATATAGAGCATACTGTGCAATCTAAAGGAGCTTCTGTACTGAGTACTGAATATATATATATATATTGTTGCCATAATTGACCTTGTTCTTTCCATGCCAATGAAGCTTGACGAATTGAATGGATAATTGAGGATAGAGTGCCCACCTGCTCCGATGACTCTTTCTATGCGGATCCGGGTTGGGTCAATCTCTTTGGCAAACTCATGGACAGCCTGAGTAGGATCCTCATAGGTGTCCGGATCTACATAGGTCTTTACCCCTGGGTACGGGAGGGCTGAGAGAAGAAGAGAGGAGAGACAATCATGAATTCTAGGTCAAGTGAGGAGAGACTGGGTTCTGCCTTTGGTAACTTTGCTACCTGCTGTTTTATGCCTTGTCTTTGTTAACAACCTCTAGTCTCCATATCCAAACAGAACAATCAATGGTCATGCTAAACAGAGCTCCAGCATTAACCTGAAGACACAATCAACATCAAGCATCCACTTCTGGATGAAACACAACTCTGAAGGTTAGAGCGATAAGTCAAGGTATCAGTGGAGAGAGAAGAGGAATAAACAGGAAAGAACAGAGAGAAAGAGGAGGAGAGAAGGAGGATGAGAAGAGTGTGTGTCCTCTGTTCTCCACTGATGAGGACAAGGATAGCTCTGAAACACAGAGACAGTCTGTATGGAGTCAAGCCTATCTGTTGATAGAGAGAGAGACAGGACAGACACACAGGGCAGTAAGAGGCACTGTCAGCTGGACACTCTCTCTCAGAACTCATCTTGCTGTCTGTCTGTTCCTCTACCACTGCCCCGCCCCCTTCCTATCTCCTATCTCCTTCTGAGTCTATTCCCTCTGTTCCTTTCTCCCCCTCTCGCTCATCTCAGAGATAAAACACAGTGTATGTGGGGAAAAAGAGAGACAGAGAGGGAGAGTAAGAAAAACAGAAAGAAACACAGAGAGAAGTAGATGAGAGGCAGAGCTATAACTAGATTCAGCCAAAAGGTAAGACACACAGATGACTTGAAATGGATTCTGAAGAGGAAGCGAGCAGGAGAGGATGGAGGGGGAGAGAGAGCGAAGGAGGGAGGGAGCGAGGGAGGTGGGGGTGTTTCAGAACGTTTTGTTCTGTGGATTTGTTTAAAGTTGGCAATGTATCACTCCTACTGACATCCCTCCCCCTCCCGCTCCCTCTCTGTCTGTGTTGTAAAACTGAGAGAGGGTGTTACCAATCTCTCAAAGTCTGCTACGGCCAGGGGTTAGGGACACACTTCATCCACATTTCCATCCAAACTAATGGAGGCTTGAGAATGGCAGACATGGTTAGAATTGATTGTATGCAAATTGTCCACACAGTGTTTCTTTCCAGGATAGATCTCTTTAGCATGAAATGGACAGAGACACTCAATAAGGTACAGTGTTTGTGTGGGAAATCTATTTTTAAGCTTTAAGTCTCGCCACAGTTTAGCCATTTATCTTTCAACACAAACACTCACAGGAGGCGGAAATAATAAAATGAAATGCGTCTGTTCACATGAATTGGTGAAATTGGGTGTGAAGTGATGTGAGTCAGAAAGAGAGCGGCAGAGAGAAAGACGAGTAGAGAAGGAGAAGCAGAAGTCCTACCATGTCCGTTCTGATAGTTGGTCCTCCTCTTGTCGTCTGAGCTCATCTTGGATTTGATGTACCACTGACACCTGGGAGACACAATGACACATTGTCCTTTACAACAAGGAACACCAGATGCAACAACTGAAGGAGTTCACCGTGTCCATAGAGAGATTAACTACTAAACCAAACTGAGTGTTGTATCTAATGGTGTTGTTGGAGAACATTTTCTCAGAGAAACTTGGATCAACACATTTCTATTTGCACTTTGTGTGTGTAACATGGAATGTGTTTGGGTGTGTGTGAATTTTAAATGTGTTTGCGTGTGTGTGTGTGAGAGACTTGGAATGTGTTTGGGTGTTTATGTGTGTGTGTGTGTGTACACTTGGAATGTGTTTGTGTGTGTGTGTGACTTGGAATGTATTTGTGTGTGTGTGTGACTTGGAATGTGTTTGTGTGACTTTGGATGTGTTTAGGTGTGTGTTTGATTGATTACTGCTCCTCATACACTCTCTTTCACCACACACTTAGACACTGTCTCTATAAGAGCCCATCCTCTCTCTCACCACACACTTAGACACTGTCTCTATAAGAGCCCATCCTCACTCTCACCACACACTTAGACACTGTCTCTATAAAAGCCCATCCTCACTCTCACCACACACTTAGACACTGTCTCTATAAAAGCCCATCCTCACTCTCATCCACACACTTAGACACTGTCTCTATAAAAGCCCATCCTCACTCTCACCACACACTTAGACACTGTCTCTATAAAAGCCCATCCTCACTCTCACCACACACTTAGACACTGTCTCTATAAGAGCCCATCCTCACTCTCACCACACACTTAGACACTGTCTCTATAAAAGCCCATCCTCACTCTCACCACACACTTAGACACTGTCTCTATAAGAGCCCATCCTCACTCTCACCACACACTTAGACACTGTCTCTATAAGAGCCCATCCTCACTCTCACCACACACTTAGACACTGTCTCTATAAAAGCCCATCCTCACTCTCACCACACACTTAGACACTGTCTCTATAAGAGCCCATCCTCACTCTCACCACACACTTAGACACTGTCTCTATAAGAGCCCATCCTCACTCTCACCACACACTTAGACACTGTCTCTATAAAAGCCCATCCTCACTCTCACCACACACTTAGACACTGTCTCTATAAGAGCCCATCCTCACTCTCACCACACACTTAGACACTGTCTCTATAAGAGCCCATCCTCACTCTCACCACACACTTAGACACTGTCTCTATAAGAGCCCATCCTCACCACACACTTAGACACTGTCTCTATAAGAGCCCATCCCCTCTCTCTCTCACACACACACACACACACACACACACACACACACACACACACACACACACACACACACACACACACACACACACACACACACACACACACACACACACACACACACACACACACACACACACACACACACACACACACACACACACACAGTGTGGAGAGGATCACAGGTTCACACTCCAGCCAGTCAACTTCATTAGCTTTATCATGCTGGAGGAACAGGAAGTAATTAACATCTAGTCTACAGATCTACAGGAGAGAGAGAGGGAGAGAGAGAGGTACGGTTTATCTATAGTGGTGATTAGATAATTAAGTAGACTATTAACAGACACAGAGGGTGTAGCTGTGGCTGCCATGCCCCTAGGCAGGCTGGGAGAGGAGGATGGGGTAGGGAGAGAAAGTGATAGAGACAGAAGAGGTGAGTTAGTGCTGGCACCAGTCTGATAACTACATAAAAGAGAGAGCAAGAGAAACAGAGAGTAAGAGAGGGAGGTTACATCCCCCTCCATGAGCCATTTCACAGGTAATAATCATATCAGCACAAATACACACATAAAGACAGACACACACACACACACACACACACACACACACACACACACACACACACACACACACACACACACACACACACACACACACACACACACACACACACACACACACACACACAGACACACAGACACACAGACAGACAGACAGACAGACAGACAGACACACAGACACACACACAGACACACACACAGACACATACACAGACACACATACACAGACACAAACCTACAGACAGACGCAGACACACAGACAGACACACATAGGTATGTGTGTGGTATATTCAGTCCAACTGGATGGCTTACGTCAGAGGCGAGCTAAGAATAGGAGAGGAGAAGAGAGAGTCAGGGGCTTAGTTAGCCAGTTTTGAGGAGAAGAGAGGAGGGACAGAGAGGAGGACAGAGAGGGGTGATTACAGTCTTTAGAAATAGACAGGGGTCTGGGTTGAAAAGTGAAAGTTCTCCATTGTCCACAACTTTGACATTAAGAAGGTTTAAATGATGCTGATTTGAATTAGACAGAGGGCAAAGCAATCAGAGCACTCATTACTGAGAGAGGAGGGGTCAGTGTGGGAGTACACAAGCCTGAGTGTTAGTGTGTGTGTGGGTGTGTGTGTGTGTGTGTGTGTGTGTGTGTGTGTGTGTGTGTGTGTGTAAGTGTGTATGTGTATGTGTGTGTGTGCATGTGCGTGTTTGTGAGTGACCATGGTTTCTCCATAGAGGCAAGCCCAACCAGATACTGATTGCCAGATCAGAGAGGCTATCAAAGTGCTGGATATCTGTGGGTTGCCAGGTTGGGATCCTGCTGTGTGTGGTCTGAGGCCTGGACACTGACAGAGAAGAAATCACAGCAGAGATAGAAGAGGAGAGGAGAGGGGGAGAATAGTAGGGGAGATGAGAGGAGAGAAGAAGAGGAAAGAAGAGTGGAGACGAGATGAGAGAAGAGACAAGACTTTTATTTTTTTATTTCACATTTATTTAACCAGGTAAGCCAGTTGAGAACAAGTTCTCATTTACAACTGTGACCTGGCTAAGATAAAGCACAGCAGTGCGACAAAAACAACAACACAGAGTTACACATGAGATAAACAAATGTACAGTCAATAACACAATAGAAAAATCTGTATACAGTGTGTGCAAATGAAGTAAGGAGGTAAGGCAATAAATAGGCCATAGTGGCGAAGTAATTACAATTTAGCAATTAACACTGGAGTGATATATGTGCAGATGAGGATGTGCAAGTAGAAATACTGGTGTGCAAAAGAGCAGAAAAACAAAAACAAATATGGGGATGAGGTAGGTAATTGGTTGGATGGGCTCTTCACAGATGGGCTGTGTACAGCTGCAGCGATCGGTAAGCTGCTCTGATAGCTGATGCTTAAAGTTAGTGAGGGAGATATAAGTCTGCAACTTCAGTGATTTTTGTAATTTGTTCCAGTCATTGGCAGCAGAGAACTGGAAGGAAAGGCGGCCAAAGTAGGTGTTGGCTTTGGGGATGACCAGGGAAATATACCTGTTGGAGCGCGTGCTATGGGTGACTGTTGCTATGGTGACCAGTGAGCTGAGATAAGGCGGGGCTTTACCTTACAAAAACGTATAAACTCGTCAAAAAAGAAACATCCCTTTTTCAGAACCCTGTCTTTCAAAGATAATTTGTAAAAATCCAAATAACTTCACAGATCTTCATTGTAAAGGGTTTAAACACTGTTTCCCATGCTTGTTCAATGAACCATAAACAATTAATGAACATGCACCTGTGGAACGGTCGTTAAGACACTATTAGCTTAACTTCTTCGGGCTAGGGGGCATTATTTGGAAGTTTGGATGAATGAGGTGCCCAAAGTAAACTGCCTGTTACTCAGGCCCAGAAGCTAGGATATGCATTTAATAGTATTGGATAGAAAACACTCTAAAGTTTCCAAAACTGTTAAAATAATGTATAACAGAACTGATATGGCAGGCGAAAACCCGATGACAATCCAGAAACTTTTTTCCCCCAGCTCACCTCTGATTACAATGGCTGGGAATGGGAATATAAAAGGAAGTCCTCCCAGATTGCAGTTCCTAGGGCTTCTACTGGATGTCAACAGTCTTTAGAAAGAGTTTCAGGCTGGTTTTTTGAAAAATGAGCTAGAATTTGTAGTTGTCTAAGTGGCTCCCATTTTGGCTGTAGTGTTTGTAGCGCGTTCCGGTGAGGGCGCGTACTCCGTTGTTTATCTCCGGTAATGGTCTCCGGTATTCTCCGTCGTAAATTTTATCGTTTATTTACAAAATAGGGTACCTGAGGACTGATTAGGAACGTTGTTTGACTTGTTTAGAATAAGTTCATTGGTAACTTACGGGATTCATTTTGTATGCATTTTGAACGAGGGACACCGGTGGATTACTGAGTCAAGCGCGCCGTTGAAACGTACTTTTTGGGGATATAAAGAAGGGCTTTATTGAACAAAAGGACCATTTGTTATGTAGTTGGGACCCTTGTGATTGCAACCAGATGAAGATCTTCAAAGGTAAGTGATTTATTTCATCGCTATTTATGACTTTCGTGACGCATCTGCTTGGTTGGAAAATGAATGTAATGCTTTTGTGTGCGGGGCGCTGTCCTCAGATAATCGCATGGTGTGCTTTCGCCGTAAAGCCTTTTTGAAATCTGATAACGCGGCTGGATTAACAAGAAGTTAAGCTTTTAAATGGTGTATGACACTTGTATTTTCATGACTGTTTAATATTACGATTTCTGTAATTTGATTTTGGAGCTTTGCAATTTCACCGGATGTTCGCCAGGTGGGACGGTAGCGTTCCAATGACCCGTAAGACGTTTTAAGACGGTAGGAAATTAAGGTCACAGTTATGAAAACTTAGGACACTAAAGAGGTCTTTCTACTGACTCTGAAAAACACCAAAAGAAAGATGCCCAGGGTCCCTGAAGGTGGAGGGTCTGTCATGGGCTGTGGCGGTGTGTCATAGCATTATCAGACTGAGCTTGTTGTCATTGCAGGCAATGTCAACGCTGTGTGTTACAGGGAAGACATCCTCCTCCCTCATGTGGTACCCTTCCTGCAGGCTCATCTTGACCCTCCAGCATGACAATGCCACCAGCCATACTGCTCGTTCTGTGCGTGATTTCCTGCAAGACAGGAATGTCAGTGTTTTGCCATGGCCAGCGAAGAGCCCGGATCTCAATCCCATTGAGCACATCTAGGACCTGTTGTATCGGAGAGTGAGGGCTAGGGCCATTCCCCTCAGAAATGTCCGGGAACTTGCAAGTGCCTTGGAAGAAGAGTGGGGTAACATCTCACAGCAAGAACTGGCAAATCTGGTGCAGTCCATGAGGAGGAGATGCACTGCGGTACTTAATGCAGCTGGTGGCTACACCAGATACTGACTGTTACTTTTGATTTTGACCCCCCTTTGTTCAGGGACACATTATTCCATTTCTGTTAGTCACATGTCTGTGGAACTTGTTCAGTTTATGTCTCAGTTGTTGAGTCTTGTTGTTCATACAAATATTTACACATGTTAAGTTTTCTGAAAATAAACGCAGTTGACAGTGAGAGCACATTTCATTTTTTGCTGAGTTTAGATGACCTGGAGCCAGTGGGTTTGGCGACGAATATGTAGCAAGGACCAGCCAACGAGAGCATACAGGTCACAGTGGTGGGTAGTATATGGGGCTTTTGTGACAATACGGATGGCACTGTGATATACTGCATCCAATTTGCTGAGTAGAGTGTTGGAGGCCGAAGTCAAGTATTGGTAGGATAGTCAGTTTTACGAGGGTATGTTTTGCAGCTTGAGTGAAGGAGGCTTTGTTGCGAAATAGGAAGACGATTCTAGATTTAATTTTGGATTGGAAATGCTTAATATGAGTCTGGAACGAGAGTTTACAGTCTAGCCAGACACCTAGGTATTTGTAGTTGTCACATATTCTAAGTCAGAACCGTCCAGAGTAGTGATGCTAGTCGGGCGGGCAGGTGCGGGCAGCGATCAGTTGAAGAGCATGCATTTAGTTTTACTTGCATTTAAGAGCAGTTGGAGGCCACGGAAGGAGTGTTGTATGGCATTGATGCTCATTTGGAGGTTTGTTAACACAGTGTCCAAAGAAGGGCCAGATGTATACATAATTGTGTCATCTGCGTAGAGGTGGATCAAAGAGTCACCCGCAGCAAGAGCTACATCATTTATATATACAGAGAAAAGAGTCGGCCTGAGAATTGAACCCTGTGTCACCCCCATAGAGACTGCCAGAGGTTCGGTCAACAGGCCCTCCGATTTGACACACTGAACTATATCTGGGAAGTAGTTGGTGAACCAGGCGAGGCAGTCACTTGAGAAACCAAGGCTATTGTGTCTGCCGATAAGAATACGGTGATTGACAGAGTCGAAAGCCTTGGCCAGGTCAATGAAGACGGCTGCACAGTACTGTCTTTTATCGGTGGTTATGATATCGTTTAGGACCTTGAGGGAGGCTGATGTGCACCCGTGACCAGCTCGGAAAACGGATTGCATAGCGGAGAAGGTACGGTGGGATTCGAAATGGTCGGTGATCTGTTTGTTCACTTGGCTTTCGAAGACTTTAGAAAGGCAGGGAAGGATGGATGTAGGTCAGTAACATTTTGGGTCTAGAGTGTCTCTCCCTTTGAAGAGGAGGATGACCGCGGCCGCTTTCCAATCTTTAGGAATCTCAGACGATATGAAAGAGAGGTTGAACAGACTAGTAATAGGGTCTGCAACAATGGCGGCAGATCGTTTTAGGAAGAGAGGGTCCAGATTGTCTAGCCCAGCTGAATCAATATTTTGCAACTCTATCAGTGCAGTGGGCAGCTGGGAGGAGGTGCTTTTATTCTCCATGGACTTTACAGTGTCCCAGAACTTTTTGGAAATAGTGCCGCGGTATGCACATTTCTGTTTGAAAAAGCTAGCCTTTGATTTCCTAACTGACTGTGTATATTGGTTACTGACTTCCCTGAAAGGTGCATATCGCGGGGACTATTCAATGCTAGTGCAGTACGCCACAGGATGTTTTTGTGCTGGTCAAGGGCAGTCAAGTCTGGAGTGAACCAAGGGCTGTTCTTAGTTTTACATTTTTTGAAAGTGGCATGCTTATTTAAGATGGTGAGGGAAGCACTTTTAAAGAACAACCAGGCATCCTCTACTGACGGGATGAGGTCAATATCCTTCCAGGATACCCGGGCCAGGTCGATCAGAAAGGCCTGCTCGCAGAAGTGTTTTAGGGAGCGCTTGACAGTGATGAGTCGTTGTTGTTTAAACGTGGATGTAACGCTCGTCTTCCTCCTCGTCTGAGGAGGAGCAAGGATCGGACCAAAATGCAGCGTGGTTTGAATACATACTTATTGTTTATTAAACGAAGACAGAAAAAACACTTAAACAAACTACAAAACAATAAACGACGTGAACAGACCTGAACTTGAGAACATATAAAAATGAACGCACGAACAGGAAGAAACAAACGAACGAAACAGTACCGTGTGTCGAACAAACACAGACACAGCAACAATCACCCACAAACAAACAGTGAGAAACAGTCTACCTTAATATGGTTCTCAATCAGAGGAAACGTAAAACACCTGCCCCTGATTGAGAACCATATCAGGCTAATACAATGAACCCAACATAGAAACACATAACATAGAATGCCCACCCAGCTCACGTCCTGACCAACTAAACAAGGCTAAACAAAGGAAATAAGGTCAGGATCGTGACAGTGGACCCATAACGGACGCAGGCAATGAGGCAGTGATCACTGAGATTTTGGTTGAAGACAGCAGAGGTGTATTTAGAGGGCAAGTTGGTCAGGATGATATCTTTGAGGGTGCCCATGTTTACGGATTTGGGGTTGTACCTGGTAGGTTCATTGATAATATGTGTGAGATTAAGGGCATCTAGTTTAGAATGTAGGACGAACGGAGTGTAAAACATTTCCCAGTTTAGGTCACCTAACAGTACAAACTCTGACAATAGATGGGGGGCAATCAATTCACATATGGTGTCGAGGGCACAGCTGGGAGCTGAGGGGGGGTCTATAACAAGCGGCCACAGTGAGGTACTTATTTCTGGAGAGATAGATTTTTTAAAGTAGAAGCTCGAACTGTTTAGGCATAGACCTGGATAGTATGACAGAACTCTGCAGGCTATCTCTACAGTAGATTGCAACTCCGCCCCCTTTAGCAGTTCTATCTTGACGGAAAATGTTGTAATTGGGGATGGAAATTTCAGAATTTTTGGTGGCCTTCCAAAGCCAGGATTCAGACACGGCTAGTACATCAGGGTTGGCGGAGTGTGCTAAAGCAATGAATAAAGCAAACTTAGGGAGGAGGCTTTTGATGTTAACATGCATGAACCCAAGGATTTTACGGTTACAGAAGTCAACAAATGAGAGCGCTTGGGGACATGCAGGGCCTGAGTTAACCTCTACATCACTAGAGGAACAAAGGAGGAGTAGGATGAGGGTACGGCTAAAGGCTATAAGAACTGGTCGTCTCGTGCGGTGGGAACAGAGAATAAAATGAGCAGATTTCTGGGCGTGGTAGGATAGATTCAGTGCATATTGTACAGACACGGGTATGGTAGGGTGCGAGTACAGTGGAGGTAAACCTAGACATTGAGTGACGATGAGAGAGGTTGCATCTCTGGAGGCGCCAGTTAAGCTTGGTGCGGTCTCCGCATGTGTGGGGGGTGGGATAAAGGAGCTATCTGAGGTATGTTGAGCAGGACTAGGGGCTCCGCAGTAAAATAAAACAATGAGCTACCCTAAACAACAGTATACAAGGCACATTGACATTAGAGAGAGGTATAAAGAAATCACAGGTGTTGATTGGGAGAGTTAAGACCACAACAGGTAAGACAACAACAGGTAAACAGCTAAGACAACAACATGGTGATGAATGGGCAGAGACGGTCAGTTAGCTACACACAGGGCCTGAGTTCGAGGCTGGGGAAGACAGATAAACAAAATGAAGTACAGTGTTAACCTGTTGAGGATGGGGGCGCTGTTGTCACTATTTATGCTAATCGTGTAATTTTTGAAACGGCTTCCCACAAAATTCTTGATCGTACAATATGCATATTATTATTATTATTGGATAGAAAACAGTCTATAGTTTCTATAGGAGTTGAAATTTTGTCTCTAAGTGGAACAGAACCCATTCTACAGCAATTTCCCTGACATGGAGTCAGATTTCAGAAATGTTGGCCCCTGATCTGGAGTCAGTTAAAAGGCCGCAGTTATTGCTATGAGTATACGGACACTGCTTACGTCTTCCCCTGGATGCCTTTACGTGATGACGATTTGAATGGGGTCGATTGCGCGTTCACAGGCACTACAAATTAAAAAACCCTGTAGCTAGGAACTCTTTTCTTGCTGCGTAATGCGCCTGGAGGACATCGACCCGCACTTGTTCCAAGCATTAGTGGAGGGAGTAATATTACTCTGGTCATGTTTCTACTCGTTATGGGAGTTAAAAACATCATAAGGTAGTTAATTTAAAGCGTTTTATAGCAATTTATATCCGTTTAGTGCGATTTTGGGACATTTATTTCTGAAACGCTGTGAATTGCTGGGCACGCTTCCAGTTCATCCCGAACGCAGTTGGCATTTCCACATGGCAAGAGGACAGCTTTCCACCAAAAGACGATTAGACCCAAGAAAGGATCCTTTGCCCAAGATACTGATGGAAGAACAGCTCAAAGTAGGACATTTTTATTATGATAAATCGTGTTTCTGTCGAAAAATGTTAGTGGCTTAGGACGCCATGTTTTTTGACGTAGCTTCGCTTGGCGCAAACTGTATTGAAAAGTAAGGATAATTTAAAAAATGTAATTCCGCGATTGTATTAAGAATTAAATTGTCTATCAATCCCTGTCCACCCTATATTTTTTAGTCACGTTTATGAGTATTTATGTATAAGAGTAGATCACTGTCTAATATGGCGCACGGACATTTTCTCACCAGCTGGGCTACATTTCACATTGTCTAACCATGATTTTGGTGGCTAAATATAAACATTTTCGATCAAACTCTATATAGATTGTGTAATATGATGTTACAGGAGTGTCATCTGAAGAATTCTGAGAAGGTTAGTGAAAAAATTAATATATTTTGGCGATGTTGACGTTATCGCTCACTTTGGCTAGAATCAATGCTGGGCTGCTATGTGCTATGTGCTATGCTAATATAACGATTTATTGTGTTTTCGCTGTAAGACACTTAGAAAATCTGAAATATTGTCTGTATTCACAGGATCTGTGTCTTTCGATTAGTGTATGCTGTGTATTTTTACGAAATGTTTGATGATTAGTAAGTAGGTAAACACGTTGCTCTATGTAGTTATTCTAATCCATTTGTGACGGTGGGTGCAATTGTAACCTATGCCATCTACCTGAAATATGCACTTTTTTCTAACAAAACCTATCCCATACCATAAATATGTTATCAGACTGTCATCTGATGAGTTTTTTTCTTGGTTAGGGGCTATAAATATCTTAGTTTAGCCGAATTGGTGATAGCTACTGGTGTTGGTGGACAAATAAAAGATGGTGGATTATGCTAATGTGGTTTTAGGTAATAGATGTACATCTTTACATATTGTGTCTTCCCTGTAAAACATTTTAAAAATCGGACATGTTGGCTGGATTCACAAGATCTGTGTCTTACATTAGCTGTATTGGACTTTAATGTGTGAAAGTTAAATATTAAAAAAATATATTTTTTTTGAATTTCGCGGCACTGGTTTTTCAGTGGGGGTGGGGGGGAGTGCCGCTAGCGGCACCCTCATCCTAGACAGGTTATTGAACAGTCCAGCGGCCATCATGTGTGTAGCCAAGTGATCAAAGGGTCCAATGAGCAGCAATAGATGAAACAGGGAGCAGTTCGGTAGTCGTTACTATGCTAGGCGAGCAGCTGTTCAGAAAGCTAGCAGGCCGGGGCTAGCAGATGGGTCTTCATCGACATCCACGACGCAGAGACCGGTTGAGAGCACATCGGCCGAATTACATCAGCAGACCAGTCGTGATGGATCGGCGGGGCTCTGTGTTGACAAGGGTCCAGGCCAATTGGCAAGAGAGGTATTGTAGTTGGTGTACTTCGTTTGCTAGCCGGGAGATGGGCCTAGCTCGAGGCGAGCTCGAGGCTACCTGGTGCTTGCTTCTGGACAAGGGCGTTAGCCACAATAGTCACTCGGTAGCAGCTAGCTAGCTGCGATGATCCCGTGTGATGGTCCAGAGCATGCGGCAGGAATCCGGAAATGTAGTAGAAAAAAGCAGTCAGATATGCTCAAGTATTATCCGGTCTATCAGGGCTAAAGCGGTTGGTGTCTGAGCTAAAGGTAAAGCCCATTAGCAGTGGCTAACAATGACTAAATAGCTAGTATGGGGCCACAGTGTCGGATGGGGCCACAGTGTCTCCTGACCCCTCCTGTCTCAGCCTCCAGTATTTATGCTGCAGTAGTTTATGTGTCAGGGGGCTAGGGTCAGTTTGTTATATCTGGAGTACTTCTCCTGTCTTATCCGGTGTCCTGTGTGAATTTAAGTATGCTCTCTCTAATTCTCTCTTTCTCTCTTTCTCTCTCTCGGAGGACCTGAGCCCTAGGAACATGCCTCAGGACTACCTGGCATGATGACTCCTTGCTGTCCCCAGTCCAACTGACCGTGCTGCTGCTCCAGTTTCAACTGTTCTGCCTGCGGCTATGGAACCCTGACCTGTTCACCGGACATGCTACCTGTCCCAGACCTGCTGTTTTCAACTCTCTAGAGTCAGCAGGAGCGGTAGATACTCTTAATGATCGGCCATGAAAAGCCAACTGACATTTACTCCTGAAGTGCTGACTTGCTGCACCCTCGACAACTACTGTGATTATTATTATTTGACCATGCTGGTCATTTATGAACATTTTAACATCTTGGCCATGTTCTGTTATAATCTCCACCCGGCACAGCCAGAAGAGGACTGGCCACCCCTCATAGCCTGGTTCCTCTCTAGGTTTCTTCCTAGGTTTTTGCCTTTCTAGAGAGTTTTTCCTAGCCACCGTGCTTCTACACCTGTATTGCTTGCTGTTTGGGATTTTAGGCTGGGTTTCTGTACAGCACTTTGAGATATCAGCTGATGTAAGAAGGGCTATATAAATACATTTGATTTGATTTGAATTTGATTAGTAGCTAATTAGCTGGCTAGCTTCTGATGGCTAGCTTCTGATGAAGGTTCCAGTTATAAGGTCTAAAAAATAGCAGATCCGTACCACATTGGGTGAGGCGGGTTGCAGGAAGGTATATTTAATCTGAAAATTGAAAAAAAGAGTTTGAAATATATTGAAATGTATACAAACAAAACGAAAAGAAAAACTGAGTATTTACACGGGACAAAAACAAACACGTCATACTGCTACGCCATCTTGGATACTCGTCTCATCTCTATAGATGAGAGATGAGAGAAGAGGTGGATTTGTCTATTGACTGTAGCCCCCCCAGTGATGGGGTCAGTGTGTTGATTAAAGCTCCTTTATCAGACCTGTCTAGCACCACTCTATCACTGAATCACTGGCTTTGAAAACACACAAAGAGTGAACGCACACACAGACAGACACACAAACTATTTTTCAAAGGTGTTCTCAAAAAAGGGTGTAAAGGATAGTGCTGCGGCTTTAAAGGCTATTCTAGGATATTTACGAACACATGCGCTCAAACACACACACACACACACACACACACACACACACACACACACACACACACACACACACACACACACACACACACACACACACACACACACACACACACACACACACACACACACACACACACACACACACACACACACCTTTCAATATCAAACCCTGCCCAGAGCGTTAATCTAAAAGTCAATTTAATTCAACCCAGGCTCTACCCTAATATCCACTGAGTCATTACTACATGCTGAAGCCACTGTTTCCACTGATAAAAGAGGAGAGAATGAGGAGAGGATGAGAGGAGAAAGTGCAAAGAGACAAAAGAGAGAGGAGCATAGACAGAATGATGAGAGGACAGAGAGGAATCAGAGAGTGAGGAAAGAGAGGAGAGAGGGATGAGTGTTGAAAGATAACCCTGAAGTAGAAGTGAAGAGCAGTAGTGTGGGTTTAGAATAGAGTACAAAGATAGACCCACCCCTACACAGGCCGAACGGTCACCTATACATAGACAGATACACACATGAGGATTGAGGGACAGTCCTGTTTTAACTGGTTCCTGTTTGACGCTACTTATCTAAATTCACAGTGCCTCAGTGCACTCCCTTATTTAGAAAGCTTTTCAGAACAGACTTAACACCTACATAGACTGGAAGGTCATCTCAAAGGTTTCGTCACATCCTACTTTTAATTGTTCTTTGGGTACATTTCAAACTTTTTAAAATTAAGTGTGAAATGCCATTGTATTACTGTATGTAGGCCTCTCAGAACAGAGGGAGCTGTCCACAGTAGTGTGGTGCTGAACTTTCCTACAGCCCTGTCAGTGCTACTGAAGACTACTACAGCTCGTTATTTTAATACTTGAATATTCGATGAGGGGTGTTGACGTCAACCGCCTGCATTCAATGGAGAGAGATGCTATGCTACTAGCTGATGCTATGTTCATGAATACTGTATGCATAGCCATCTCAAGACAACTCCGATATAAAGTGTTTTTTCTCAAATTTGCCGGGATGTCACATGTCCTACTTATATCAGTACACTCGTAGCAACCTAAGCATTCCAAAACATGTATTTGATCAAATAAACCTACGTAGCAAATAAGTAATTACATTTTTTGCTGACCAAATTCGACACTCTCTCATTGACCTCCACTGTATATAAAAACTCCTCCCTTGGTGAGCGAAAGAAACGGAACAACGCCATCTGCTCGAGAAGGCAGATTTTTGGCAAAGTTATCCCTCTCGCTTCGCCTTTTCCTTTCTGGTGCTGTCGATGGTGCTGAACTATTCTACAGCCCTGTCAGTGCAACTGAAAACATCTTTAGTGCTGTCCATGGTGCTGAACTATTCTACAGCCGTGGCAATGCTCATGAAGACATCTTTAGTGCTGTCCATGGTGCTGAACTATCCAACAGCCCTGTCAGTGCAACTGAAGACACATTTAATGTTGTCCATGGTGCTGAACTATTCTACAGCCCTGTCAGTACAACTGAAGACATCTTTAGTGCTGTCCATGGTGCTGAACTATTCTACATCCCTGGCAACGCTCATGAAGACATCTTTAGTGCTGTCCATGATGCTGAACTATCCTACAGCCCTGGCAATGCTCCTGAAGACATCTTTAGTGCTGTCCATGGTGCTGAACTATTCTACAGCCCTGGCAATGCTCATGAAGACATCTTTAGTGCTGTCCGTGGTGCTGAACTATTCTACAGCCCTGTCAATGCTCATGAAGACATATTTAGTGCTGTCCATGGTGCTGAACAATTCTACAGCCCTGGCAATGCTCATGAAGACATCTTTAGTGCTGTCCATGGTGCTGAACTATTCTACAGCCCATTCAATGCTCCTGAAGACATCTTTATTGCTGTCCATGGTGCTGAACTATCCTACAGCCCTGTCAATGCTCCTGAAGACACCTTTAGTGCTGTCCATGGTGCTGAACTATCCTACAGCCCTGTCAATGCTCCTGAAGACACCTTTAGTGCTGTCCATGGTGCTGAACTATCCTACAGCCCTGTCTGTGGTGCTGACCTACTAGTCCCTTGGGACATCTCCCAAGAACCTAAGAAGTGTGTGTGTGTGTGTGTGTGTGTGTGTGTCTCTTACCGTCCGGTGATGAGGAAGAAGAGGGTGAGGATGATGAGGAGAGTGAAGCCTCCCACGGCTGCCGTGACGATCACCAACACCTGACCCTGGTCTGACGCCATGTCCGACGCTACGGGGAGGGGACAAATCAATTGATTGATTATTGTCTGGACCTATTAAGTGATTTACAGTTATAGACATACAGCCATATCACTGGAAGAGAGGTGACATCACAAGTATAGACATACAGCCATATCACTGGAAAAGAGGTGACATCACAAAAACAATATACATTCACATGATTAAGTCAGAAAAAAGTCATAAAAGACAATATAACTATACCACTTTTAAAACATCTTTATCAAATCAGACTGAGGAGAGAAAAGCACTTTTATTAGTAATAATTGATATTGTTAGTATTAATTAATTTGAAATTAATATGGAGAGATTGATGAACTCTTGGTCTGAAAGACAACCATTCTATTTTAAAAGGAATCATTCATATGCTTGGTGCCATTTAATTAATATTATTCATTCATGAAATTGTGATTTAGTCTCTGATCATTTGCCAAAATTAGCCACATTTGATATTCATTATTTTCCCTTCTCTCTGTTTCTTCACAGGGCTAACGAATCCCACATAATTGAAAGATGATTGCTATTAGCAAAACTTATTTCTACAATATTTTACACTTAATGAATATGAATTGGTGATCAGGATGCGTAGCCCCCAACCCAGACGTGACAGCATTTGTGTGCCCGCATGTATGCGTGGATGTGTGAGGATCGGCGCCAATATGTTTGTAAGTACACATACGCTTGAATGTGTGAAGGTCAGAATGTGTGTGTGTGTGTGTGTGTGTGTGTGTGTGTGTGTGTGTGTGTGTGTGTGTGTGTGTGTGTGCGAGAGTGTATGTGTGTGTGTGTAGCTGGGGTCTGGTAAGAAATAATTGCCAGTCAGACGAGGAGAGAGGAACATAGCTGATCAGAGGGGTAGATGACTTCACAGGACGGTTCTCCTGACCAGGAGTTCACACACACTCTGAAGCCTAACTGAGCAGTCGGGCCTGATTGACGCTAATGAGACCGAGGCCTTTGTGTTTGTGTGGATGTGTGTGAAAGGCTTGAATCTAAAGGACTGTCATGACTGTCATGCCTTTAGAAAGTATTCAGACCCCTTGAGTTTTTCCACATTTTGTTACGTTACAGCCTTTTTCTAAAATGTATGAAATATTTTTTTCCCTCATCAATCTACACACAATACCCCATAATGACAAAGCAGAAACAGGTTTTTAGAAGATGTAGAAATTGTTGTATTTTTTTTTACCCCGGAAATAATACATTTACATAAGTACTCAGACCCTTTACTCAGTACTTTGTTGAAGCACCTTTGGCAGCGATTACAGCCTCAAGTCCTCTTGGGTATGACACTACAAACTTGGCACACCTGTATTTGTGAAGTTTCTCCCATTCTTCTCTGCAGATCCTCTCAAGCTCTGTCAGTTTGGATGGGGAGCGTCGCTGCACAGCTATTTCCAGGTCTCTCGAGAGAGGTTCGATCAGGTTGAAGTCCGAGCTCTGGCTAGGCCACTCAAGGACATTCAGAGACTTGTCCCGAAGCCACTTCTGTGTTATCTTGGCTGTGTACTTAGGGTCGTTGTCCTGTTGAACCTGATGAACTTTCGTCCTAGACTGAGGTCCTGAACTCTCTTGAGCAGGTTTTCATCAAGGATCTCTGTACTTTGCTCCGTTCATCTTTCCCTCGATCCTGACTAGTCTCCCAGTCCCTGCCGCTGAAAAACATCCCCACAGCATGATGATGCCACCAACGTACTTCACCGTAGAGATGGTGCCAGGTTTCCTTCAGACCTGACGCTTGGAATTCAGGCCAAAGAGTTCAATCATGTTTTCATCAGAACAGAGAATCTTGTTTCTCATGGTGAGAGTCTTTAGGTGCCTTTTGGCAAACTCCAAGCTGGCTGTCATGTGCCTTTTATTGAGGAGTGGCTTCCGTTTGGCCACTCTACCATAAAGCCCTGATTGGTGGAGTGCTGCAGAGATGGTTGTCCTTCTGGAAGGTTCTCCCATCTCCAGAGCTCTGTCAGAGTGACCATCGGGTTCTTCGTCACCTCCCTGACCCAGGCCCTTCTCCCCCGATTGCTCAGTTTGGCCGGGTGGCCAGCTCTAGGCTGAGTCTTGGTGGTTCCAGACTTCTTCCATTTAAGAATGATGTGTTCTTGGGGACCTTCAATGCTGCAGACATTTTTTGGTACCCTTCCCCAGATCTGTGTCTCGACACAATCCTGTCTCGGAGCTCTATGCACAATTCCTTTGACCTCATGGCTTTGTTTTTGCTCGGAAATACACTGTCAACTGTGGGACCTTATATATAAAAGTGTGTGCCTTTCCAAATTGTTTCCAATTAATTGAATTTACCACAGGTGGACACCAATCAAGTTGTACAAACATCAAGGATTATCAATTGAAACAGGATGCATCTGAGCTCAATTTCGAGTGTCATAGCAAAGGGTCTGAGTACTTATGTAAATAATATGTATGTCTGTTTTTATTTTTTATAAATTAGCAAATATTTCTAAAAACCTGTTTTTGCTTTTCATTATGGGGTGGTGTGTGTATATTGATGAGGATGTTTTATTTATTTCATCCATTTTAGAATAAGGCTGTCACGTAACAAAATGTGGAAAACGTCAAGGCGTCTGAATACTTTCGGAAGGCACTGTAGATGGGGAAGGAAGAGGTTAGATAGGAGGAGAGGCAGAGCAGGTATGGAGAGGTCGGGGACAAGCAGAAAGGGAGGGATACAGGGGAGAGAAGGGAGGGAGGTAAGGAGGGGAGGGAGGGAGGGAGAGGGTATTTTCTCCTTGATTAAAGGGCAGAACAAAGGCAGGCCAGGACTGTCTGATCCACTAGATAAAGAAAGCTCTTCAGCTGGATAGATAAGGGGGAAAAGAGGAGAAGATAGGAGACGCCACTGAGGCCAGATCAGTGGACCGGTGCTGACCGACCAGTATAGAGAACCTACACCTCTATATTTCTACTGCTTGAGTTCTGGCACCTCTAAGATAAAAACCCTGGTACAGTAAAAAAGAACCCCTTCAAGAACTGACCAAGTATATAGGACAGAACCACAAACACAGGTCTGTATGTTAGTATTCAGCATGGCTTTATTATCCCCGTGGGAACATTTTGGTTGTGGCTCTGTGTATACATAAAAACACACAATAAAGCATAGAAAAGGACATATACAGACAATAAATACAGGTAGAAAAGTGCATGAGTGATCAATGACTCATCTGTACACTATATACATCAGTACACTCTGTCAACTTCAATGTTAGCTGTAAAGCCTCTCTAAAAGTCAATATAAATACATACAACATCACCAGCACATTGGCAAGTTCATGTATTTATATTTTCAATGATTACATCTAGGGTTAAGTGTTTGGGGTCAAGGGTTAAGTGTTAGGGGTCATGAAACAGACACAGAGGGCGGTACGAGGTACTCACTGTCGTCCGTGGTCTCATACTCGTATTTGGTGCTGTAGGCGCTGTGTCCAGCGGAGGTGCGTGTTCTCAGGCTGAAGACGTAGCAGGTGGAGGGCTTTAACCCTGTGATGATCACACTGGGGGCTTTGGTCCGCGTCGACGAGTAGCTCAACTCCTCATGTTCCTTCTCGTAGTACTTGACCTCATAGTCGACCACCAGGAGGGATGTCTGTTCTGGCTCCAGCCACGACAGGGCAATGCTGTTCTGAGATGCCCAGTCCTTCTTCAGCACGCCCACCATAAAGGGACCTGGAGGGACCAATCAGAGAGAATGTTAAAGGTCAGGTGTTCAACTACTAACATCAAATCAAATTTTATTGGTCACATACACGTGTTTAGCAGATGTTATTGTGGGTGTAGCGAAATGCTTGTGCTTCTATATCCAACAAGTGCAGCAATATCTGACAAGTAATATCTAACAATTCCACAACATATACCCAATACAGACAAATCTAAGTAAGGAATGGAATTAAGAATATATAAATATATGTCCTCAAAAAATTCAGGGCTAAAACAATGTAAGGAATACTACATAAAAAAAAAATACTGCAAAGTTTCCTAAGAACTAAAAGCAAGGCAGCCCTCTCTGTCGGTGCCATCTTTCCATTTAATCTGAGTAGTGATGGAAGGCTGACACCAGCTTCTGATTATATGCTTCATCATTTCACAGGAAAGGCTTTGCTTTCCTAGAGATAAGCCTGGAGCATCCAATTATCTTAATATCAAATTATTAGGGGTTTTACGGTCATACTAGCGTCTATGGATCCTCCAGTACAACAGGTCTACCTGGGAGATTGGTTAGTTAGCTGTGTTGATATAAATCATATTAGTCGTGTGTTGATTACATTAGTGCTGAGTAAATATTGGCCCAGGGCTTGACTACAGCCACCGGCAGGTGATATCAGCCTCTCACTAATTAATATCCTATTAACTCAACGTGGTAAACAGTTCGCTAAGATTTATCTACATAAATATCGGTGTTATTAAAACCTTTCAAAATAGATGGTGAACACTTTATTTTTAGGGATGTCAAACAGTACTGTGTAACGGCCAAGGTAGGGGGTAGGTTATGACGGCAAGAGGATTTCAAATAGGTGCAGGATTTATTGGAAAAAAGTAGCAGAGAGTAATCATCAATCATTAGAAAAAAGACACTAAGTGGCTTTAGTCAGCCCTGACTTGACATAGAATACCATACACACCTTGTCCCCTCCTTCTCATCCTAAAAGCTGAAACCAACTGATTTAGATACCCTATGTGGCGGGAAGCCAGTGGAATATACTATCCCCATTTATAAACAAATGGGTCAGGATGGCCTTAATAGCATGCTATCGCCCACATTTCTCTTACATTACCATGCTGGCACAAAATGACTCAATACAGAAATGTGGGCCTGAAAAATGACAACAAGTAAATATCAGTAAAGGAAAACAGGACAATAAACACTATTATGAGAATTACAAACTCTTCTCAAAAGTGAACTAACCCGTATCCACAGAGTGATGATTAAAACTCCTATGTTTATTTCAGCTCCATCAGTAACTGGACTGACGGATGTTTCCTACAGTCATATCACCTTCGTGTCGAGGCTGCATTTCCAGCAGGCAGTTTAGTGCTGTGAGCTTAAACTAATTCTGCCTCCTGATCTATTTCAATGCTTGGTTTGTTCTTAATAATGAAGAACATAATAGCCTTTCAGGCTAGTAAGGCTTCCCAAATGTAAGCTAAAATTGAACAACAACATAATATCATGGCTGATTGAAATTAGCTGATTTATTTTGCATAATGAGTCAGCTGAAAGGGCACTTCATTCTCTCTCTCTCACACACACACACACACACACACACACACACACACACACACACACACACACACACACACACACACACACACACACACACACACACACACACACACACACACAAAATAATTATCATAACATCCACAGAAACACATACACAAAGCTGACAAGTTATTATGGTACACATTACTTTACATAGTAGGCTACATGTCACTTCATTAATGTTTCATTATGTGTGCGTTTGTACTTGTGTGTGTATGTTGTTATTTTTGTCCCTGGAAATACCCCATTCATCACCCACAAATCTGTAGATAAATAACATCTAAGTGAGCAGATGACCCTGTCCACACTAGTGTTGCACGGTATACCGTACCACGGTATGATACCAACATTTTAGAATACCGTAGTACCGTTTCATATGATACTACCAACATTTTAGAATACCGTAGTACCGTTTCATATGATACTACCAACATTTTAGAATACCGTAGTACCGTTTCATATGATACTACCAACATTTTAGAATACCGTAGTACCGTTTCATATGATACTACCACATTATCCAGCCCTACCGATATAAAGTACCCGCTGGAGCCTTTTATAAAATGTTTATAAAGTCAGTTGTTTATAAGTTTAGTACATTTTTATTGCACCGGTCCAATAATATCCACTTCACTTTCATTTATTTATTTTTATTTCACCTTTATTTAACTAAGCACATCTCAGGTGTGGCAGCTGTAAATCAGCCAACCGTATCCCATACCAGCCCTCACTCACCTGCTTCTCTCCGTCTGCTCCTCATGCACATCTATTCCTCTGTCAGTTGTTAAATAGAATTTAGCCTTGATTACGAGCGAGGATGGAGACCCTGATCAGTCTTCTGTTATTCCATTGGAGCAGTGCACAGAGTGAGCAAAGTTGATAGATTGTATATCATTTCATCCCAGATATAACAAAGAGCACAGGCCAGTCTGAGTATAGGTGTTCGCTGTCATGCAGCAGTGCCAAAGAGGACAAACGTAGGTATGCTTGTAGCTTTACAGCCAAGACAAGGGCTTGTCTCTAGCTCAAACGGCTAAAAAATATCACTCCTATAACTGGAGCTACCTTTTTTTTCTTCATAAAACGATTTGGAGTGTATTTGATAGGACTTCACAAACCAAGTCATGGGCCGTTTTAAACTATTCCCAGCTGGCTAATTATTGGTTTGATAACAAACAACGTTGTTCAGTCATGTTACCTAGCTAGCTAAAAACCTGGTAACTTGACAGTTGGTTTAGGCACATTTGAATGGCACAGGAAAAGGGTCTGCTACTCATGAGACGTGCTTCAAAGGTAGGATTCATATATACATAACTATATGAACAAAAATATAAACGCAACATGTAAAGTGTAGGTCCCATGTTTCATGAGCTGGAATAAAAGATTGCAGAAATTTTCCATACACACAAAAAGCGTATTTCCCTCAAATGTTGTGCACAAATGTGTTTACATCCCTGTTAGTGAGCATTTATCCTTTGCCAAGATAAACAGGTGTGGAATATCAAGAAGCCGATTAAATAGCATAATCATTACACAGCTGCACCTTGTGCTGGGGACATGTGCAGTTTTGTCAGACAACACAATGCTACAGATGTCTCAAGTTGAGGGAGCATGCAATTGGCATACTGACTGCAGGTACGTCCACCAGAGCTGTTGCCAGAGAATTTAATGTACATTTTTCTACCATAAATCCACCTCCAACGTCATTTTAGAGAATTTGGCAGTACGTCTAACCGGCCTCACAACCTCAGACCAAGTGTAACCACACCAGCCCAGGACCTCCACATCCGGCTTCTTCACCTGCGGGATTGTCAGACCAGCCACCAGGGCAGCTGATGAAACTGTGGGTTTGTACAAATGAAGAATTTCTGCACAAACGGTCAGAAACCGTCTCTGGGAAGCTCATCTGCATGCTCATCGTCCTCACCAGGGTCTTGGCCTGACTGCAGTTTGGCGTTGTAACAGACTTCAGTGGACAAATGCTCACTTTCCATGGCCACTGGCACGCTGGATGAATCCCAGTTTCAATTGTACTGGGCAGATAGCAGACAGTGTGTATGGCGTCGTGTGAACAAGTGGTTTGCTGATGTCAACATTGTGAACAGAGTGCCCTTGTCGCGGCCGTCGTAGGGAGTGGACCAAGGTGCAGCGTGGTAGGCGTACATTTGCTTTTATTATAAAAAATGACGCCAACAAAACAACAAACGCTAAAACAACCGTGAAGGTAAAGGCTATAGTGCCAACAAACAAAGACAACTTCCCACAAAGACAGGTGGGAAAAAGGGCTACCTAAGTGCGGACTCCGGCCGCAAAACCTAAACCTATAGGGGAGGGCCCCGGACTGGGGACCGTCGCTGGAGGCTCCGGACTGGGGACCGTCGCTGGAGGCTCCGGACTGGGGACCGTCGCTGGAGGCTCCGGACTGGAGGCCTTCGTTGGAGGCTTCGTGGTCATGACTCCTCACTGGAGGCTTTGTGCCATGGATCATCACTGGAGGCTTCTTGCCATGGACCATCACTGGAATGAGGATATGTATGAGCAGTCTGGTACGTGGAGCTGCCACAGGGCTCACCAGGCTGGGGAGACATACAGGAGGCTTGGTTCTTGGCGGAGGCACCGGATTCACCAGGCTGGGGAGACATACTGGAGGCTTGGTTCTTGGCGCTGGCACAGGATATACTGGGCCGTGGAGGCGCACTGGAGGTCTCGAGCGCAGAGCTGGCACTACCCGTTCTGGCTGGATGCCCACTTCCACCTGGCAAATGCGGGACGCTGGCACAGAGCACACCGGCCTGTGAATGCTCACTCGAGACATCGTGCGCATCACTCCATAACACGGTGCCTGACCAGTCACATGCTCCCCACGATAAGCACGGGGAGTTGGCTCAGGTCTAAACTCCGACTCCGCCAATCTCCCCGTGTGTCCCCCAATTCTTTGGGGGAGGAGCTGCATCTCGGGCTTCCATGACCGGGTCTTGTCCTCTGCCATTCTCTCCTCCCCGGTCCAACTCGTCCTCCAGGTTGGCGCACGCTGCTTGGTCTTCTTGTGGTGGGTAATTCTGTCACGCTTGCTATCCTCAAACTCCCTGTCATAAAACAACCAAGGCGCAGCGTGCATGTCGTTCCACATCTTTTAATCGGAGTGAAAAACTTAACCAACAAAACAAACAGGTAAACAGCAAAGAATGTGACGCAACCGAGGTGCACACAAACACACACGGAAAATAATAATTACCCACACATTAGGTGGGAAAAAGGCTGCCTAAGTATGGTTCTCAATCAGAGACAACGATAGACAGCTGTCCCTGATTGAGAACCCTACCCGGCCAAAACATAGAAATACAAATAATAGAACATAGAATACCCACCCCAACTCACACCCTGACCAAACCAAAATAGAGACATAAAAAAGATCTCTAAGGTCAGGGCGTGACAGCCCTATGGTAGCTGTGGAGTTATGGTATGGGCCAGCATAAACTACTGTTAACAAACACAATTGCATTTTATCACTGGCAATTTCATTGCACAGAGATACCATGACGTGATCCTGAGGCCCATTGTCCTGCAATTCATCTGCCTTCATCACCTCATGTTTCAGCATGATAATGCACAGCGACCATGTCGTAAGGATCTGTACACAATTCCTGGAAGCTGTAAATGTACTAGTTCTTCCATGGCCTGCATTCTCACCAGACATGTCACCTATTGAGCATGTTTGGGATGCTCTGGATTGACGTATTCAGACCCCTTGACTTTTCCCACATTTTGTTACATTACAGTCTTCTGTAAAATGTATTAAATATTTTTTCCCTCGTCACTCTACACACAACACCCCATAATGACTAGGCGAAAACAGGTTTTTATAAATTATTAACACATTTATTTATAACTAAAAAACGAAATACCTTATTTAAATACGTATTCAGCTTCTTTGCTATGATATTCGAAATTGAGCTCAGGTGCATTCTGTTCCAATTGATCATCATTGAGATGTTTCTACAACTGGATTGGAGTCCACCTGTGGTAAATTGATTGGACATGATTTGGAAAGGCACACACCTTTCTATAGAAGGTCCCACAGTTGACAGTGCATGTCAGAGCAAAAACCAAGCCATGAGGTCAAAGGAATTGTCCGTAGAGGTCTGAAAAATGATTGTGTCAAGGCACAGATCTGGGGAAGGGTACTGAGAAATTTCTACAGCATTGAAGCTCCACAAGAACACAGTGGCCTTCAAAACTGCCAAACTGAGCAATCGGGGAAGAAGGGCCTTGGTCAGGGACGTGACCAAGAACCCGATTGTCACTCTGACAGAGCTCCAGAGTTCCTCTGTGGAGATGGGAGAACTTTCCAGAAGGACAACCATCTCGGCAGAACTCCACCAATCAGGGCTTTATGGTAGAGTGGCCAGACGGAAGCCACTCCTCAGTAAATGGCACATGACAGACAGCTTGGAGTTTGCCAAAAGGCACCTAAAGACTCTCAGACCATGAGAAACAAGATTCTGTGGTCTGATGAAACCAAGATTGAACTCTTTGGCCAGAATGCCAAGAGTCACGTCTGGAGGAAACCTGGCACCATCCCTACGGTGAAGCATGGTGGTGGCAGCATCATGCTGTGAGGATGTTTTTCAGAGGCAGGGAATGGGAGACTAGTCAGAATCGAGAGAAAGCTGAACAGAGCAAAATACAGAGAGATCCTTGATGAAAACCAGCACCAAAGCGCTGAAGACCTCAGACTGGGGTGACGGTTCACCTTCCAACAGGACAACGACCCTAAGCACACAGCCAAGACAACACAGGAGTGTCTTCAGGAAAAGTCTCTGAATGTCCTTGAGTGGCCCAGCCAAAGCCTGGAATTGAACCCGATCGAACACCTCTGTAGAGACCTGAATATAGCTGTGCAGCGACGCTCCCCATCCAAACTGAAAGAGCTTGAGAGGATCTGCTGAGAAGAATGGGAGAAACTCTCCAAATACAGGTGTGCCAAGCTTATACTGTCATACCCAAGAGGACTGGAGGTTGTAATCGCTGCCAAAGGTGCTTCAACAAAGTACTGAGTAAAGGGTCTGAATACTTATGTAAATGTCATATTCCAGTTAATTATTTTTAATACATTTGCTTTTGCTTTGTCATTACAGGGTATTGTGTGTAGATTGATGAGGGGGGAAAACGATTGAATCCATTTTTGAATAAGGCTGTAATGCAACAAAATGTGGAAAAAGTTAATGGGTCTGAATACTTTCCAAATGCACTTTATTTTTGTTCAGTGTCTTTGACTTTCTGGTGCTCTTTACATGCTGTTTGGTGCCTCACATTTTTAAAGATGGGAGCAGTATGTGTATGATTGGGAGAGAGAGTGGTGTGTGTGTGTTTATGAAAGTGAGGGAGACAGAGAGAGTGTGTGAGGAAGGGAGAGTGTGTGTCTGTAAACTGAAGATTAAACAAGGTTTCATGCAGTGTTTTCCCCTAACTGACACAATGACATGCAGATCATTAAGTATGTACACTCCTTCCTCCCATCCCTCCAGCCAAATCACAGGTAGGCCTTTGCAAATATGAGCAAATCAGACATTCTATGCAGCATTCCATTATACAGCGAACAGTGTGCAGTTAAATTGAATATGTGTTGTATTGAGTAGAAGTACGACTATCAGTGACAGTTTTTTTGTGTAGCTTATGCGCATAGCGTTTAGAAAATGGGAACAAGCGTCCGGGAGACGGGGCGAACAGGAAGCTAGGCCACTGAATCTTCCACCCTTGGTATAGTGATACTACTCGGTATCGTGATACTTGGCCTGGTATCGTGTCGTTAGTAAAATGTTGGTAACGTGACAACACTAGTCCACACACACAGACACTGCGCCGAGTGTAACTGCTGTAGCATCTAGCTCAGTCAGGGGGCCAGCATCTGCTGCTAACATATCGGCCTCTGATAGGGAACAATAAAAACTGCATAAATACAATCTCCCCAGCCTGCATGATTACAATCACACTCCTACTGTTACAGAGCAACATGTAACACACACAACATTAGTTTAGAAGAGTTAAGCTGAAACACACTGGTATTCTCATGGCAGGGTACGGTGCCCAGTAGAGAGTTGGCAGATACACTGTAGAAAACAACCCTGAAAGAAATGTACTCTCACCTTCAGCTCTCAATACAGATGTAGGATCTTAATTTCACCACCCTGTTGCAGGAGAACTTTCCTGCAACAGGAAATGTACAACGTGTAGTGTATTTGAGGTTTAAAAAGGTTTCTGAAGTTTGTTATTTCCACTTTTCAGACTTGATTTTCCCTTACAAAAAATGTATCAACCTCTACATAAATGTATATTAATTATAACCCACATAAAAATTATAATTTCTTGTTGCTGGAGAATTATTTTCCTGCTGTAGCAAAAAGGCTCAAATTAAGATCTTACATATTTATGAGTGCAAACTGTATAATATTAGCCAGAATTGTCATTGTAATTTACACCAGAAATACAGCCAAAATACATATTCATATCCCAAAAATACTGTGAGGGGATGAGGCAAAATTGTGCTTATTGAATTTTCTTATTGAAATTCATGTGCAATGCAACTCTGAACAGGGCTTCAAATGAAGGTGGAACTGAAGAGAGAAGCATTTCTCTCATCGCATTCCTTCTAAGGAATATACCCTGTAGCATTTATACCAAAACCCCCAGTGCACAGTACCTCTCTCTCTTTATTTCTCTCTCTCTCTCTCTCTCTCTCTCTCTCTCACACTCTCTCTCTCTCTTCCTCTCTCTCTCTTTATTCTTCTCTCTCTCCCTCTCTCTCTCTCTTTCTCCCTCTCTCTCTCTCTCTCTCTTTCTCTCTCCCTCCCTCTCCCCCCCTCTCTCTCTCTCTCTCTCTCTCTCTCTCTCTCTCGGAGGAGGAGGAGGAGGACTGGAAACCCATTATAATTATCGGTCAATTAGAATGGAAGCGAAGGATGGATTTTCCAGTCTAGTGTAGTTAAGCTCCCAGTAAACTAATGTAGTCTCATTACAGCAGCTTGACATCTGTATGGTTTTAATGAGCTTGCCTGGCCCCAAGGCCTCCATTAACAGTTTAGAAAATCAATGGCTTCTATATTGATGCTTTAACACGCTTAAACGATATGAGAATGCTAGGTTACTAAGGGAGGGAGAAGAGGGAAAAGAGGGAGAAGAGGGAGAAAAGAAGGAAAAGAAGACTAATGTGGTTTATGAAAACATGTTTGAGAGAAACAATAACTAGTAGACAAGGACATGTCAAAAATGTCTGATTGTTTTGTTGCTACCCTGCCATGATGATGTTTTAGATTCTACTCAGGAAGGAATATGAGAGAGATCACCTTTTGGAGGACACACACACACACCAATCTCCGATCTCTTCCTTCACTTATATTTGCTTATGAGGCGTTCTGAGTTGCTCTGGGGAGCTGAGAGAGTAAATTATCTTTATTTATACAGGATGTAGGTTCCAGTGGGACCTTAAGTAATCATTAAGAACATTCTGAGAGTGTGTGTGTGTGTGTGTGTGTACAGCATATAGTGTGTTTGTATGTGAGTCTCCCTTAGGCAAGATCACCTCCCACCACACTCTTATAAACCCAACCAAACCTGACCTGGCATCTCGGGAGCCTCTGACCTCATTGACTGAGCTCAACACCACTGCATAGTGGGTAGTCTGTAGACAGTGGCGTAAACACGGACACCCTGGTACTCTGACAGAGGTCATGTCCCTGTTGGGCCAAACACCCTGATGGTAATTGTAAGGGTTTATGATTGGATAAAGCACATTTGCATCCACCCCATGGCAAAATGTGAAGAATGGCAGGAAATTAACTTTAAAAGAAGATGAGTTTAGGACCTCCCGGGTGGCACAGTGGTCTAAGGCACTGCATCGCAGTAATAGCTGTGCCACCAGAGATTCTGGGTTCAAGTCCAGGCTCCTGCACCGTGACCGGGAGGCCCATGGGGCAGTGCACAATTGGCCCAGCGTCGTCTGGGTTAGGGAAGGTTTGGCCGGGAGGGATATCTATGTCTCATCGCGCACTAGTGACTCCTGTGGCGGGCCGGGTGCAATGCACGCTGACCAGGTCGCCAGGTGTTTCCTTCTGGGTTGGATGAGCATTGTGTCAAGAAGCAGTACGACTTGGTTGTGTTGTGTTTCTGAGGACGCTTGGCTCTCGGCCGGGAGTTGCAGCGATGAGACAAGACTGTAACTACTACCAATTGGATACCACAAAAAAGGGTGAAAAAAAAAGATGAGTTCCATTTTTTGGTGGGATTTCATGAATATAAGGCTCTTCAACGTTGAAAGCACAGCCATTATATGTACTTTTTTCTTTCCCCCAGCTTTGTTGTTCCCTGTTGTTTCCCTCAGTCTTTCCATAGCTAGTGGAACAGTAAAGTATCTGTAGACTGTAACAGTAAAATGTCTGTAGACTACCAGTAAAGTGTCTGTAGACTACCAGTAAAGTGTCTGTAGACTACCAGTAAAGTGTCTGTAGACTACCAGTAAAGTGTCTGTAGACTACCAGTAAAATGTATGTAGACTAACAGTACTGTCTGTAGACTGTAACAGTAAAGTATATCTAGACTAACAGTAACGTGTCTGTAGACTGTAACAGTAAAGTGTATGTAGACTAACTGTAAAGTGTACGTAGACTGTAACAGTAAAGTGTCCGTAGACTAACTGTCACGATCGTGTACTGGAGAGAATGAGGACCAAGGCGCAGCTGGATAAGAATACATCTTCTCTTTTAATGAAACGAACGAAGATGAACATGGAACGAAAAAACACTATTACAAACAAACAAAACAACAAAACGACCGTGAAGCTACAAACGTTGTGCATAGACAGACAGGCTACAAACGTTCTGACATAGACAATTACCCACAACCAATGAGAGCCTATGGCTACCCTAAATAAGGCTCCCAATCAGAGACAACCGAAATCAGCTGTCTCTAATTGGGAACTCATTCAGGTAACCATAGACTCTCCTAGAATACTAACCACCATAGACAATACTAAACATCTACACTCAACACAAAACCATACACTACACCCATTAACCCCTTTACCAAATAAACACCCAAAACAACAAAACATAAACATTCCCCATGTCACACCCTGACCTAACTAAAATAATAAAGAAAACAAAGAATAATAAGGCCAGGGCGTGACACTAACAGTAAAGTGTCCGTAGACTAACAGTAAAGTGTCTGTAACAGTAAAGTGTCCGTAGACTGTAAGGGTAAAGTGTTCGTAGACTGTAACACTAAAGTATCTGTAGACTGTAACAGTAAAGTGTCTGTAGACTGTAACTGCAAAGTGTATGTAGACTGTAAAGTGTCTGTAGACTGTAACAGTAAAGTGTCTGTAGACTGTAACTGTAAAGTGTCTGTAGACTGTAACTGCAAAGTGTATGTAGACTGTAAAGTGTCTGTAGACTGTAACAGTAATGTGTCTGTAGACTGTAACTGTAAAGTGTCTGTAGACTAACAGTAACGTGTCTGTAGACTGTAACAGTAAAGTGTCTGTAGACTGTAAAGTGTCTGTAGACTGTAACTGTAAAGTGTCTGTAGACTGTAACTGTAAAGTGTCTGTAGACTGTAACTGTAAATTGTCTGTAGACTGTGACTGCAAAGCGTCCGTAGACTGCATCAGTTAAGTGTCTGTAGACTGTAACTGCAAAGTGTATGTAGACTGTAACAGTTAAGTGTCTGTAGACTGTACAGTGTCTGTAGACTAACTGTAACTGTAAAGTGTCTGTAGACTAACTGTAACTGTAAAGTGTATGTAGACTAACTGTAAAGTGTCTGTAGACTGTAACTGTAAAGTGTCTGTAGACTGTAACTGTAAAGTGTCTGTAGACTGTAACTGTAAAGTGTCTGTAGACTGTAACTATAACGTGTCTGTAATAGTAAAGTGTCCGTAGACTGTAACAGTAAAGCGTCCGTAGACTGAAACAGCAAAGTGTCTGTAGACTGTAACTGTAAAGTGTCTGTAGACTAACTGTAACTGTAAAGTGTCTGTAGACTAACTGTAAAGTGTCTGTAGACTAACTGTAAAGTGTCTGTAGACTGTAACTGTAAAGTGTCTGTAGACTGTAACTATAACGTGTCTGTAGACTGTAACAGTAAAGTGTCTGTAGACTGTGGCAGTAAAGTGTCTGTAGACTGTAACAGTAAAGCGCCCGTAGACTGCAACAGTAAAGTGTCTGTAGACTGTAACTGCAAAGTGTATGTAGACTGTAAAGTGTCTGTAGACTGTAACTGTAAAGTGTCTGTAGACTGTAACTGCAAAGTGTATGTAGACTGTAAAGTGTCTGTAGACTGTAACTGTAAAGTGTCTGTAGACTGTAACTGTAAAGTGTCTGTAGACTGTAACTGTAAAGTGTATTTAGACTGTAAAGTGTCTGTAGACTGTAACTGTAAAGTGTCTGTAGACTAACTGTAAAGTGTCTGTAGACTAACTGTAAAGTGTCTGTAGACTGTAACTGTAAAGTGTCTGTAGACTGTAATAGTAAAGTGTCTGTAGACTGTAAAGTGTCTGTAGACTGTAACTGTAAAGTGTCTGTAGACTGTAACTGTAAAGTGTCCGTAGACTGTAACTGTAAAGTGTATGTAGACTGTAAATTGTCTGTAGACTGTAACTGCAAAGTGTATGTAGACTGTAAAGTGTCTGTAGACTGTAACTGTAAAGTGTCTGTAGACTGTAACTGTAAAGTGTCCGTAGACTGTAACTGTAAAGTGTATGTAGACTGTAAATTGTCTGTAGACTGTAACTGTAAAGTGTCTGTAGACTGTAACTGTAAAGTGTCTGTAGACTAACTGTAAAGTGTCTGTAGACTGTAACTGTAAAGTGTCTGTAGACTGTAATAGTAAAGTGTCTGTAGACTGTAAAGTGGCTGTAGACTGTAACTGTAAAGTGTCTGTAGACTGTAACTGTAAAGTGTCTGTAGACTGTAACTGTAAAGTGTCTGTAGACTAACTGTAAAGTGTCTGTAGACTGTAACTGTAAAGTGTCTGTAGACTGTAATAGTAAAGTGTCTGTAGACTGTAAAGTGGCTGTAGACTGTAACTGTAAAGTGTCTGTAGACTGTAACTGCAAAGTGTCTGTAGACTGTAACTGTAAGTGTCTATAGACTGTAACAGTAAAGTGTCTGTAGACTGTAATAGTAAAGTGTCTGTAGACTGTAAAGTGTCTGTAGACTAACTGTAAAGTGTCTGTAGACTGTAACTGTAAAGTGTCTGTAGACTGTAACTGTAAAGTGTCTGTAGACTGTAAAGTGTCTGTAGACTGTAACAGTAAAGTGTCTGTAGACTATAATTGTAACATGTCTGCAGACTTCAGGAAGCGTACAACACCTACCTCTGCAACATCTATCAGAGGCCAGAATATAGAAATTGTAGAGGAATATAAATATCTGGGTGTCTTTTTGGACCGTAAGCTTCAGTGGAGTAAATGTACAGACCAGATCTACAATAAGAGCCAACAGAGACTGTACTTTCTAAAAAAGTTGGGTTCTTTTAATATAGACTGTACTATATTGACTCTGTTTTACAAATCCTTTATTGAGAGTATTTTAACTTTTTGTATTGTTTGTTGGTTTGGCAATGCCACTGTCAGTCAGAGAAACATGCTGAGAAGGATTATTACCAAAGCAAGTAAGGTACTTGGAGTCAAACAGACAGGCCTGGATGAGATCTTTAAGGTCAGGGCCCTCCGTAAGGCTCACAAAATCATTTTAGACCCAAGTCACCCCCTGTACCTGGACTTTGAATTACTCCCCTCTGGGCGCAGGTATAGGGCACCCCTCAGCAGGAAAAAATAGAACGAGACAATCATTTGTGCCAGGTGTGATATCCCTCTTAAATAGCTCAGGCAAATGTTCCCATTGACCCCGTAAGGCCAGCAGGTTAGTCTTTTATTCTTTTTTTTTTAAATTTTAAATTTTTTGTATTTAAATGTTTTTAACATTTTTTAATGTTTTAAATGTTTTATTTCTTATTTCTTTTTTCTTACTATTATTATTATTATTATTTTTATTTGTGCGTGACTGTTATTGAAAGTTGTATTGTCAATCTTGTTTTGTATTTAACGCCACTTTAAATGTGTACATGACACTGCAACAAAATTTCCCCATGGGGACAATAAAGTAAGTAAGTAAGTAAGTAAGATGTAGACTGTAACTGTAAAGTGTCTGTAGACTGTAACTGTAAAGTGTCTGTAGACTGTAACTGTAAAGTGTCTGTAGACCGTAACAGTTTGGGGACTTTATAGTCATGTGTATCCCAGGAGATGCCAGCTCCAGTTCATCTATCATGTGTTTCTGCTGAGCCCAGAGAGCCAGCATGCCACAGTTAACAGGTCATTACCAACATCATTCACTCTACAAAGGGAACAATGGAGGGAGGGAGAGAGGAAAGGCGGGAGGGAAAAAAGGGAAGTAGAAAGGGAGGGAGGCCAGATGACAACTGTTCTGTTCTTCTGAGTAATAGTTAAGGTGGAGCATGGCCTATTGCTCCCGACTGTGTGTGTGTGTGTGTGTGTCTTTAATAGGGTCGTAGTGACATCCCGACCCCCTTGTTTCTCTTTAATAGTAATCTGGAAAGCCAATGATCTGTATGAAGGACAGTTAAACCAGCTCTGAACCGGCCCTGCTGAAATCAATATTCCTTTACCTCCTCCTCTCGTCGCTTTCAGGATCCTCCTCTCTTTCTCTCCAGTAATTAATGAGAAGAATAGAAATACCACTCTGCTGATAAATTATGTCCAACCTCAGACCCATCTCCATCCCACTGCTGCTTTAGAGCTTTATTAGAGAACAGACATGCATAAACTGACCCGGTGCTGCAATAGGGAGCTAGAAAGCCTAACACTGTGTGACGAGGTGAATTATGGTGTGATTCTGTCAGCTGCTACATATTGAATCAAAAGACAAATCGTGTTGATTAGGAAATAGCTCTGTTATTCACAACAGCATTCCTCATCTAGAGGAATGAAAGAGAGAAAGGGAAAAAAGCCTGCCTTGTGCCCAGAACCTCACCTCACCTCACCTCTCCTCACCTCTCCTCTCCTCTCCTCTCCTCTCCTCTCCTCTCCTCTCCTCTCCTCTCCTCTCCTCTCACCTGTCTCAGGTGTTCAGTTGAACAACAGAAGAGAAGGGCAGGAAGGAAAGCAGCAATATAAATAGCAGGTCTGTTAAATAACTGAAAAACAAGGAGCTCCCCTCAACTCTACAGTTTCAACAGTATAAATAGCTGGACCGCTCTGCCACTCAGTGTGACATGAATCTGGCTCATAATATCTCTAGCACAAACGCACATGAAGTAGTTGAAGACAGTAGAGAAATGTCTAGGATATTGATTAACTGATTGTTTCAAAGAAACAATTCAAAGAAGACAATCATTCCACTCCTAAAAAAGAAAAACGTTTAAAACCGCGAGACATCCATCAGAAATCCAGAACAATGAATCTAATCACTGGGTATTAATGAGCCTTGGCCTAAAATAGTCCAGTCGTTAGGTAGGTGTGGGGAAATGAGCTCTGCAGGGGAGAGAGTTCAGATAAAGACCTGGGCATTAATCATGTCAAACACTACAAACCACTAATAGCTCTCTCTCTCGGTCTCTGTCTCACTCCCACCTGCTCAGCACACACATAGAAGAGGGTTATTGAAGACTATCTATTATTACCACTGAGTCTACTGCAGAAGACATACAGTAGAGAAGTTAACTACAGAGCTGTTACTAGGATCATGTGAAGGGGAGAGCAGAGAAAGGTAGTGTATAATTGTTAAAAGTGATGCAGTCCTCCAGAGGGATTATACGTAGTACAGTATTGTACAAACATCCACTCATCCTGGCCTCCCGAGTGGTGCAGCGGTCTAAGACACTGCAATGCAGGGCTAGAGGCTTCACTACAGACCCGGGATCGATCCCAGGCTGTGTTGCAGCCGGCCGCGACAGGGAGATCCATGAGGACAATTGGCCCAGCATCGTCCGGGTTCGGGGAGGGTTTGGCCGGCCGGGATGTCCTTGTCCCATTGCAATCTAGCGACTCCCTCCGGTGGGCCGGGTGCATGCACCCTGACTTTGGTCGCCAGCTGTACAGTGTTTCCACTGACACATTGGTGCGGCTGGCTTCCGGGTTAAGAGAGCAGTGTGTCAAGACGCAGTGCGGCTTACCGGGGTCGTTTTGCGGAGGAAGCATGGTTCTCGACCTTTGCCTCTCCCGAGTCCGTACAGAAGTTGCAGCGATGGGACAAAACTGTAACTACCAATTGGGGAGAAAAAGGGGTAAAAAGTACAAACCCCCCCAAAACATCCACTCATCACCATAGTAGCGATCTCTCTCTCTCTCATTTCTATTAGCCGTGTGACTTTGTCCCCAGCCCATTAGGTCTACCTCAGGCTGCTGAGGTCCATGTTAATGTAGTGCAGGTAAACAGTTGCTGCTGTACTCTGCATACAGATAAACACACAGGTCCACAGGAGCACTGCAACATCTTACCTCCGTTTCCCCCGTCCAGCTGCTCCTCTCAGCCCTCTTCTCACCCATAGGACCCCTACCTCACTAATGCTCCTCTCACGGTGGCTCTACTCTTTGACACACATCTGCCATAGTAGGGGCACCAACAGGGTTAGAGAAGGTTACAGAGGGGCAGGAGTACCAGATGCCCATGCCCACATTGCCCAGGCCCTTTGCCCTTCCAAACTGCCCCTAGAGAGCAAACCTGCCAACTATCTTCCTCACACACATACTAACCAACAAGCTAGTAACTCACGATTGCACAAACACAGCCAGGCACTCTACGGCATGTATCTGTAGCTAGAACCGAAGACAACTAATCATAATCTCAGAACTGATTTCTGTTGAATTGTCACGAGCGTCATAGTGAGGAGACCAAAGCGCAGCGTGATGTGAATACATACTTTTAATGTAAGACGAATAAACACGAAGAACACTAAAAAAACATAACAAAATGAACGTGAACACTATAAACAATTAGTGCAGACATGCACCTTCACATAGACAATAACCCACAAACCAAACTGGAAAATGGCAACCTAAATAGGATCCCCAATCAGAGACAATGATAAACAGCTGCCTCTGATTGGGAACCAATCTAGGCCACCATAGACCTACATATGTCTAGACTAGACACACACACCTAGACATACATAACCAAAATAATAAAGAAAACAAAGAATACTAAGGTCAGGGCGTGACATGAATGGTTGTTCTATGAAGTTGAGCTCCAGGCAGCACATCTTTCTCCCCAGAAAGACCAGCATTATATATCACTAGATATATATCACATCATCAGTAGATATCACTTCTGACTAGAATGAGGTGAGATGAAACCAGGACCAGGAGAGGGAAAGTGCTCACACAAACTCTATGATGAGTAGACATTCTATCAAAACTCATTTATCACAAACCAGACTGTTCTATCCCAGACAAGAACATTGTTCCTCAAAGTAGATATGTCTCTGAGTGAGTGTCTGACTGAGCTAAATCACATTCTATAGGCAGCATGAGGAGAATAGTGAATACATCTATCTCTTCCTGGTTCTCTCTCTCTTTCCCTTCTTCTATCTCTAACTTGCCCTCATCTATTTCTCTCCCTTCCTCTGTCTCTCCCTCAACACTTTCTCTCCATCCCTCTCTCTCCCGCTCTGTTTTCCTGGAGGTAGTGTGGCAGCATTGGTGGGTTGTGATCCAATCACCATCCGGCTGCAGCAATCACTGTGTTCTGATTGGATTTATAATCCAGACAGGATCTTTGATGGACAATCACCCAGCCAGGCAGCACGCTGCCACTGCCAGCCCTGTAACGCACAAATTCTCTCTCTCTCCCTCCCTCCTTGTCGGTCTGTCTGATTGACCAAATCAGCCAGAGAAGAGAGTGATGGTGTGATAACTAATCAAAAGAGAACCATCGCGTTCTCCCAGAAGCTTGGCTGGTGCGTAAAACCTGTGAATTCTGACAAACAAAAAGGTGTGAGCGCAAACCCATTACACCTTTTTGTTTGTGATAAAGATGTGATGAGGTCTGATGAAGGTGTGATGAAGTCTGATGAAGGTGTGATGAAGGTGTGATGAAGGTATGATGAAGGTGTGGTGAAGGTGTGATGAAGGTCTGATGAAGGTGTGATGAAGGTCTGATGAAGGTCTGATGAAGGTGTGATGAAGGTCTGATGAAGGTGTGATGAAAGTCTGATGAAGGTGTGATGAGGTCTGATGAAGGTGTGATAAAGGTGTGACGAAGGTCTGATGAAGGTCTGATGAAGGTGTGATGAAGGTCTGATGAAGATCTGATGAAAGTGTGATGAAGGTCTGATGAAGGTCCGATGAAGGTCTGGTGAAGGTATGATGAAGGTCTGATGAAGGTCTGATGAAGGTCTGATGAAGCTATGATGGAGGTCTGATGAAGGTCTGATGAAGGTCTGATGAAGGTATGATGAAGGTCTGATGAAGGTGTGATGAAGGTATGATGAAGGTCTGGTGAAGGTATGATGAAGGTGTGATGAAGGTGTGATGAAGGTGTGATGAAGGTATGATGAAAGTATGTTGAAGGTCTGATGAAGGTATGATGAAGGTCGGGCGAAGATCTGGTGAAGGTCTGATGAAGGTATGATGAAGGTCTGATGAAGGTGTGATGAAGGTGTGATGAAGGTATGATGAAGGTGTGATGAAGGTGTGATGAAGGTGTGATGAAGGTCTGATGAAGGTGTGATGAAGGTCTGATGAAGGTGTGACGAAGGTCTGATGAAGGTCTGATGAAGGTGTGATGAAGGTCTGATGAAGATCTGATGAAAGTGTGATGAAGGTCTGATGAAGGTGTGATGAAGGTCCGATGAAGGTCTGGTGAAGGTATGATGAAGGTCTGATGAAGGTCTGATGAAGGTCTGATGAAGCTATGATGGAGGTCTGATGAAGGTCTGATGAAGGTCTGATGAAGGTCTGATGAAGGTGTGATGAAGGTATGATGAAGGTGTGATGAAGGTATGATGAAGGTGTGATGAAGGTGTGATGAAGGTGTGATGAAGGTATGATGAAAGTATGTTGAAGGTCTGATGAAGGTATGATGAAGGTCGGGTGAAGATCTGGTGAAGGTCTGATGAAGGTATGATTAAGGTCTGATGAAGGTCTGATGAAGGTCTGATGAAGGTATGATGAAGGTATGATGAAGGGGGGGGGGGTGCTGGTAATAAAGCCCTATTGTAGTGAAAAACTCAAGTCTGATTGGCTGGGCCTGGCACCCCTGTGCAATTTTAATTCAGTATATATAGATATGGTCACAGCCAGTTGGTCCACAGGTTCTCGTGTGATTATATAACTACAATCCAAACTGATGTACGACACTAGTTTAGATCAGTAACTCTAAGTGTAGAATACACAGCACACGCTGGAACAGCTTCCTACAAACTTACTGTACGCAGAACACCAGAGAGAGAAACTAGGAACATATTTATGATGATATTCCATACATAAACACACATCCAAGCTCCCTCTTCAATAAGTTGTGATTTAGCTCTCTCATTTGAACAGCCAGTGAAAAAGCAATTTCCTCAACATAATATCCCAGCTCAGTCCCACTAGGCCAGATCACATGCAAACTAAAGGCACACAATATGATTGTGTTTTAATTCACACACAATCCCCACAAGTGACCATATCGTGAGAGTGAGCCGAGAATGGAACGGTAAACATCAACACATAAACACAGTCATTTGGTTCTGTGGGAGGTTGAATAAACCATATTTGAATAGTGTTTACTGCCCGAGGTCAATTCCTGGTTTAGAGTTAGGAATTGAAAGAGAACACAGCAACTGGGACATTGGCTTTGTGACAGGAGGAGGGAGAAAGAGAGGGAGGGAAGGAGAGGGAGCGTTTATGTGATGAGAGGAAGTGTATTTTAGAGTTTCCGTCTGGCACCATCCTGCTCCGTTTAGCCAGCTATACCTTCGACAGGAATGTGTGTGTGTAGAGACAGGAGTGTGTATGTGTGTGTGTGTGTGTGTGTGTGTGTGTGTGTGTGTGTAGACTGTCTCAGAAGGTGTTTCCTCTCTTTGTGCAGCAGCTCAATGAAAACAGAGTAATGAATGCTCTATCCTTCGTAATCACCACACTGTGCTCTCCTTTTCTCTCTGTCTCTGTTTCTCTCTCTCTCTCTCTCTCTCTCTCTCTCTCTCTCTCTCTCTCTCTCTCTCTCTCTCTCTCTCTGCTGCACGGCTCCCGCCTTTTCTCTCTCTCTCTCTCTCTCTCTCTCTCTCTCTCTCTCTCTCTCTCTCTCTCTCTCTCTCTCTCTCTCTCTCTCTCTCTCTCTCTCTCTCTCTCTCTCTCTCTCTCTCTCTCTCTCTCTGCTGCATGGCTCCCGCCTTTTCTCTCTCTCTCTCTCTCTCTCTCTCTCTCCTCTCTCTCTCCTCTCTCTCTCCTCTCTCTCTCCCTCTCTCTCTCTCTCCTCTCTCCGCTCTCTCTCTCTCTCTCTCTCTGCTGCACGGCTCCCGCCTTTTCTCTCTCTCTCTCTCTCTCTCTCTCCTCTCTCTCTCTCTCTCTCTCCTCTCTCTCTCTCTCTCTCTCTGTCTCTCTCTCTCTCTCTCTCTCTCTCTCTCTCTCTCTCTCTCTCTCTCTCTCTCTGCTGCATGGCTCCCGCCTTTTCTCTCTCTCTCTCTCCCTCCCTGCAGTATGGCTCTCACGTTTTCTCTCTGCACTGCTCCCTCTGTCGGTGTCTCCATAGTACCGATCTTCCTCTCTCTCTCTGGACTCAGAATGTATTCTCTGAACAGAATTCTCTTTGGCCAGAATAACATGCACAAGCTTAAAGTCCCAATTTCCTCGTGCTGCAGATCTATTCCATCTCTCCATAGCGTGGAGCCAACACAACAGCAGGGGAAATCAACAGGCCCATAATGAAGGGGGGGAATGAAAGGAAAGAAAGGGAGGGAAAGGAGAAGAGTATAGATACAGAGGGAGTGGAGGACATGCGGAGATGGAGTGACATGATGAGACAGACTGAGGAAGGTGAAGAAACAGAGGGATTTTCTCTCTGTTGACATTGTTCTGGCTCTCTGTAAATGCCAGGATGTGGCTGTTTACAGAAGCCCAAATCCTCTGGCTCACACACACACACACACACTAGGCACGTGCACAGATAAAGAACAGTTTAAGGGTGTCTGAGCACCTGCCCTTTCAGATTGGTGGTGTTTTTATCATTATTACATTTATATTTTAATTTTGGTCTATTTTCTCACTTATTTGCCCATTAAACAAGCAAATGTCTCATTTTTTAATCTTGAAAAATTCCCCCTCCCCCACAAGAGCACACACACTGCAGTCGTCCTGCAGGCAGAAGCTACCGGCGCCCATAGGTTTTGTTGAAGTGGGTCCCTTTTGAGTTGCATGTGCAATCTCACAGTCAGCAACAGGGAGGGCTTCAATTCCAATGTGTGTTAGTAGGAATAAGAAGCAGAAGTCAGCAGCAGAATAAACTTCAACCAAAAGTAAAAGCTAGTTAGATTGTTTCAACAGCATAGCTAACTAGCTATCTAGCTACAGTAACTAGCTGATTTACATCATCTACCTTCGCTATGGTCAGATGATAGCCCACCCCTCTTTGCTCTCTCTTCGAGCAGTAGACCTGCTCACATACTCTTTCACACATGCACACACACACACACACACACACGCACGCACGCACGCACGCACGCACGCACACAGAGACACCAGTGCTAGCCCGTCTGCTCCTGCAGGTACTGTAAGGCTTTGGTTGGCTGGCTCATTGGGTTAAATCTGATCCACAGAAAGAGCTGTGAGAGTACAGACCCTGGTCTAACCACACTCATCTGAGATCACCGTAATAGGCTGGAGGATCACCTTTTACTCTGTAACATACACACATATGCACACACAGGCATGCAGGCACACACACACGCACCGTCCCAGAGGCTCAGCAGGATAGGTCTGACTGAGGAAACATGTCCCCTTCACCTCCTGTCAATGGCTCCATGGCCTGCTGCCTGCTACGCTCCACTGCACCACAAGCACACACACATCCCAGGACACCAAAATTGGTTCTGTGAAGGTTCCCAGAACATTCGTTAAGTCGCGGAAAATGTCCTCATAACACAAAAACTGTCTAGTCGTGCTGATCATTATAGAATGTGTGAATAAAACATTATAGAATTAATGTTCCCAGAACACATTTCATCTGTTTTTTTAAAGGTTCCCAGAATGTCTGATTAGGTTGTGGGAACAGTCTGGTGGGAATATTGTGGAGACATCACAAAATATATGTTCCCACAACACAATAACTGTCCACTTGTTTCTTTTCGGGTGCAAAAAACTTTCACCTTGTCCGACAAGAACTAAGGAAACTTCCCCCGAACACATTTTGTCTGTTCTTTTTGCGTCCAAGATAGAATAAAGGAAATGAGATCTTGTTGGGTGTGTAACAGATCTCTCTCTAGTCAGATTTCTCACCCTGTAAGCAGAACCATAGTGTTAAAAGTATAGAATGTAACTCTACAGGGAGAATACATTTCATATGTCTCTCTCACCAACTGGACCTCCAGAGCTGGTGAAAATGAAGTAAGAGCACAAGTGCGAGGGCAAAGTGAACATGTGTGTGTCCTACATTCTCAGCAGCAGTCATCTGTCAGGATGGGGAATGAGATTCAGCTCTCCGTGGGTGCTGGGACCTTCGACACACACAAGCACTCACAAGGCCTGTCCGCCTATACCCGGGCAGAGAGACTGATGGTAAAAAGGTCAGGGCCATTACGCAGACGAGGGAGTGAGCGGTGGACAACCTGATAGATGGGCTTTCTACGTGAGCGTTGGGCCAGACACACACACACAGGTTGATAGATGTGTTTTGTGCGTAAGTGGCTGTGTGGTTCTTTCAGACAGCAGACAGTCAATACAGCACTAACAACACTCCTCTGTTCTGGGTCTGAATCTGACATCTACATGCAGAACACTGTGTGTGTGTGTGTGTGTGTGTGTGTGTGTGTGTGTGTGTGTGTGTGTGTGTGTGTGTGTGTGTGTGTGTGTGTGTGTGTGTGTGTGTGTGTGTGTGTGTGTGTGTGTGTGTGTGTGTGTGTGTGTTGCCATACCGGCTGGTCTCAGAGATCTACTGCTTCTCTAATGTGTTAATAGTGTGAATATCAATAATGCATAAAGCCTAATACTCCACTCTGGAAACACGCACAGCGCACAAACATACACACACACAAACACAAACACAAACACACACACACACACACACACACACACACACACACACACACACACACACACACACACACACACACACACACACACACACACACACACACACACACACACAGCCGGGGGAGGGGGAGAATTTGTTCAGAAACTTAAAGCCAAAACAAAGGTTGTTGGATGCAGGGCTGAATTCAACCAAACATGGCTCAGTAATGTTTGTGTTTATAAACTACTACCTTTCTCCTCTCTCTTCTCTCACTGTCCTCTCATCTCCTTCATTCCATACTCCCCCTCTCTACTTTCATGTCCTTCTCTGCCCTTCTATACTCCCATCGTTTTCATCCTATCTCTCTATTTCCTCTTTTCCACCTCTCTTTCTATCCTCCAGCCTCCTCCCATTCCTTCAGCTGTGTCCTTCAATAGTCCTGAGAGGTCTATTTACACAGGTTCATTCTGATTCCCTCGACCTCATGCTACTAGTACTACTCAGACCCCAAGGAGACTCCTTTTCCTGTCTGTGTGTGTGTGTGTGTGTGTTTCCCTGCGTCTGTTAGGCCTTGGGGTTGGTTCGTCTCAAAGCTATGACCCTGGTCTGAGGCAAGTTCTCTTATATGGCTTCACTCCAATAGCTTTCTATTACTGAGGTGTCCTTCCATCCAGATCTCTGTTTCATACAGAACCACAGAAATAAAAAATGTGCTATTGAATTCTGGTCTTCTCTTTATCCGTCTTTCACACGTTCATCCCTCGTCCTGCAGAATGTAGAGTGACCTTGCAGTTTCATATTACTGTCTCCTATTTCCTATTTCTCTGCCCCTGAACTGTTCTGGGGTTTCTATAGCAGAGGCCTGCCAGGGTAATTATCAGTGATGTAGCAACTCTTTTAGGTCAGTCATCAGCACTGTGATAGAGCTACCATCATTACACACCACTGTGTGTGTGTGTGTGTGTGTGTGTGACTACAGGAGTGTTTTCTCTTAGTCTGCATAATCACTTCATTACAGGTGCGAGGTGACGCATAGACAGCATTTCACTGTGTGTTTGTATGTGTGTGTTGTGTTAGTTCAGGGGTTCCCAAACTTTTTTGGCACACGACCCCATTTTGATATCTGAAGATTCTCGCGAACCCAACCATGTGAAAAAAAGTATATACACTGAACCAAAATATTAATGCAACATGTAAAGTGTTGGTCCCATGTTTCATGAGCTGAAATAAAAGAGCCCAGAAATATTCCATAGGCACAAAAAGCTTATTTCTCTCAAATTTTGTGCGCACATTTGTTTACATCCCTGCTAGTGAGCATTTCTCCTTTGCCAAGATAATCCATCCACCTGACAGGTGTGTCATATCAAGAAGCTGATTAAACAGCATGATCATTACACAGATGCACCTTCTGCTGGGGATAATGAAAGGCCACTCTAAAATGTGCAGCTTGGTCACACAACACAATGCCAAAGATCTCAAGTTTTGAAGGAGTGTGCATTTAGCATGCTGACTGCAGGAATGTCCACCAAAGCTTTTGCCAGAGAATTCAATGTTCATTTCTCTACCATAATCTGCCTCCAATGTTGTTTTAGACAATTTGTCTGTACGTCCACACGGCCTCACAACCGCAGACTATGTGCATGGCGTCATGTGGGCGAGCGGTTTGCTGATGTCAACGTTGTGAACAGAGTGCCCCATGGTGGCGGTGGGGTTATGGTTTTTGCAGGCATAAGCTACGGACAACGAACACAATTGCATTTTTAACGATGGCAATTTGAATGCACAGAGATACCATGACGAGATCCTGAGGCCCATTGTCGTGCCATTCATCCGCCGCCATCAACTCATGTTTTCGCATGATAATGCACGGCCCCATGTCACAACGATCTGCAAACAATTCTTGAAAATGTCCAAGTTCTTCCATGTCCTGGATTCTCACCAAACATGTCACCCATTGAGCATGTTTGATATGCTCTGGATCGACGTGTATGACAGCATGTTCCAGTTCCCGCCAATATCCTGCAACTCCACACAGTCATTGAAGAGGAAAGGGACACCATTCCCACAGATCACAATCAACAGCCTGATAAACTCTATGCAAAGGAGATGTCACGCTGCATGATGCAAATGGTGGTCACACCAGATACTGAGTAGGTATCTCTGATCAACAGATGCATATCTGTATTCCGAGTCAGGTGAAATCCATAGATTAGGGCCTAATGAATTTATGTAAATTGACTGATTTCCTTTTATGAACTGTAACTTAGTAAAATCTTGTAAATTGTTGCATGTTACGTTTATATTACTGTTCAGTATAATGAACAGCCAATGTTAACTTTTTCATTTGGGGTTATGGTAGTCAATTGAAAAACCTCCTAACAGTATTTCTGATCATCTTAACTCATCATCACATACTTTTAATGTGGGGCTATGACAGTCAATGGAATATTAGTCTGACATAATGTATCTAATCTCACCACCACTAATGAGATGGGTGTGCTTGATGCACGTCGAGTCGGAGATTCTCAGTCAGGGGGCGTGGTCGACACTACGCACCTCATCTCTGCTGTCACATCCAACCTGGATCTATATTTGGTTTTAATGCAGACAAGAGCCCTGAATCTAGCTTTACACAGATATGAGCTGTAGAAGAGTACCATGAGTTATATGTTGCTTTAAAGACAACTGGGAACTCTGAAAAATATGAGGCCAAATCATGATGTCAGTGATCTTCAGGTCAGAAAGACGGAGCTCTAGAAAAAGGCCAGAGTTCCTGAGTTAGAATTCCGAGTTGGATGAGCACTCAAAACACACCCCATCCCCCCAGTGAATGCACTGAAGTCGGTGAGGTCCATATGTGCTCTTCCAAGCATTGGACGTGAGCAGTCATCACTCACTGATGCTGTTTTCTGTTAGAAACATGCACACCTGAGGTAAGGGGGCACGGTTTGCTTTTGAAAGACTCTCTCCCCCATAATAATTATTTCCTCTGAATCCACTGATTCGGTCACTCTTCTGTAGAATGGTTTTGTATTTCCCCTATATGCTTGCATTCAGTTTGCAAAGAGACACATTTGTACAAAAGCCCACCATTGTAGAATAACAGTGAAGACATTTAAATATCATGTAGCAACCAAAAAAGTGTTAAACAAATCAAAATATATGTTATATTTGAGATTCTTCAAAGTAGCCACCATTTGCCTTGATGACAGATTTCCACACTCTTGGCATTCTATCAACCAGCTTCATTAGGTAGGTAGTTAGGTAGTCACATGGAATGCATTTCAATTAACAGGTGTGCCTTCTTAAAAGTTAATTTGTGAAATTTCTTTCCTTCTTAATGCATTTGAGCCAATCAGTTGTGTTGTGACAAGGTAGAGGTGGTATACAGAAGATAGCCCTATTTGGTAAAAGACCAAGTCCATATTATGGCAAGTATAGCTCAAATAAGCAACAGTCCATCCTTCCTTTAAGACATGCAGGTCAGTCAATTCGGAACATTTCAAGAACTTTGAAAGATTCTTCAAGTGCAGTCGCAAAAAAACATCAAGCGCTATGATGAAACTGTCTCTCATGAGGACCGCCACAGGAAAGGAAGACCTAGAGTTACCTCTGCTGCAGAGGATAAGTTCATTAGTTACCAGCCTCAGAATTTGCAGACCAAATAAATGCTTCACTGAGTTCAAGGAGACTGCGTGAATCAGGCCTTCATGGTGGAATTGCTGCAAAGAAACCACTACTAAAGACACCAATAAGAAGAAGAGACTTGCTTTGGCCAAGAAACATGAGCAATTGACATTAGACCGGTGGAAATCTGTCCTTTGGTCTAAGGAGTCCAAATTTGAGAATTTTGGTTCCAACCGCCGTGTCATTGTGAGAAACAGAGTAGGTGAACGGATGATCTCTGCATGTGTGATTCCCACCGTGGGGCATGGAGGAGGAGGTGTGATGGCGTGATGGTGTGAGGGTGCTTTGCTGGGGGACACTGTCTGTGATTTATTTAGAATTCAAGGCACACTTAACCAGCATGGCTACCACAGCATTCTGCAGCGTTGCTCCATCCCATCTGGTTTGTGCTTATGGGGACTATCATTTGTTTCTCACCAGGACAACGACTCAACACACCTCCAGGCTGTGTAAGGGCTATTTGAACAAGAAGGAGAGTGATGAGTGATGCATCAGATGACCTGGCCTCCCCAATCACCCGACCTCAACCCAATTGAGATGGTTTGGGATGAGTTGGACCGCAGAGTAAAGAAAAAGCAGCCAAACAAGTGCTCAGCATATGTGGGAACTCCTTCAAGCATTCCAGGGGAAGCTGGTTGAGTGAATGCCAAGAGTGTACAAAGCTGTCATCAAGGCAAAGGGTGGCTACTTTGAAGAATATCAAATATATTTTGATTTGTTTAACACTTTTTTGGTTACTACATGATTCCATATGTGTTATTTCATAGTTTTGATGTCATCACTATTATTCTACAATGTAGAAAATAGTAAAAATAAAGACAAAATGTTGAATGAGTAGGAGTTCTAAAACATTTTACTGGTACTGTATGTATATATATACACATTTCCCACATTTTGTTAGGTTACAGCCTTATACTAACATTTATTAAATTGGTTTCCCCCCTCATAATTCTAAACACAATACCTCAGGTTTTTTGAAATTTTTGCTAATTTATAAAAATAAATAAATAAAATATTACATTTACATAAGTATTCCGACCCTTTACTAACTACTTTGTTGAAGCACCTTTTGCAGCGATTACAGCCTCGAGTCTTCTTGGATATGATGCTATAAGCTTGGCACACCTGTATTTGGGGAATTTCTCCCATTCTTCTCTGCAGATCTTCTCAAGCTCTGTCAGGTTGGATGGGGAGCGTTGCTGCCCAGCTTTTTCCAGCTACCCCAAAGATGTTTGATCGGGTTCAAGTCCGGACTCTGGCTGGGCCACTCAAAGACATTCAGAAACTTGTCCCAAAGCCATTTCTTCATTGTCTTGGCTGTGTGCTTGGGTTTGTTGTCCCTTTGGAAGGTGAACCGTCGCCCCAGTCTGAGGTCCTGAGCACTCTGGAGCAAGTTTTCATCAAGGATCTCTCTGAACTCTGCTCTGTTCATCTTTGCCTCGATCCTGACTAGTCTCCCAGTCCCTGTCGCTGAAAAACATCCTCACAGCATGATGCTGCCACCACCATGCTTCACCGTAGGGATAGTGCCAGGTTTCCTCCAGTCTGACTCTTGGCATTCAGGCCATAGAGTTCAATATTGGGTTCATCAGACCAGAAAATCTTGTTTATCATGGTCTGAGAATCTTCAGGTGCCTTTTGGCAAACTCCAAGCGTGCTGTCATGTGCCTTTTACTGAGGAGTGGCTTCTGTCTTGCCACTCTACCATAAAGGCCTGATTGGTGGAGTGCTGCAGAGATGGTTGTCCTTCTGGAAGGTTCTCCCATCTCCATAGAGGAACTCTAGAGCTCTGTCAGAGTGACCATCTGGTTCTTGGTTATCACCGAGACCAAAGCCCTTCTCCCCCGATTGCTCAGTTTGGCCGGGCGGCCAGCTCTCGGAGGAGTCTTGGTGGTTCCAAACTTCTTCCATTTAAGAATGATGGAGGCCACTGTGTTCTTGGGGACGTTCAATGCTGCAGAAATGTTTTGGTACCCTTCCCCAGATCTGTGCCTCGACAAAATCCTGTCTTGAACCTCGACGGACAATTCCTTCAACCTCATGGCTTGGTTTTTGCTCTGACATGCACTGTCAACTGTGGGACCTTATATAGACAGGTGTGTGCCTTTCCAAATCCTGTCCAATCAATTGAATTTACCACAGGTGAACTCCAATGAAGTTGTAGACACATCTGAAGGATGTCTCTACAATATCCTTGAGATGGCAGGTATCCTAGTGGTTAGAGTGTTGGACTTGTAACTGAAAGGTTGCAAGATCGAATCCCCGAGCTGACAAGGTAAAAATCTGTCCCTTGAACAAGGCAGCTAACCCACTGGTCCTAGGCCGTCATTGAAAATAAGAATTTGTTCTTAATTGACTTGCCTAGTAAAATAGGACGCACCTGAGCTCAATTTAGAGTTTCATAGTTATGTACTTATGTAAATAAGGTATTTCTGTATTTTTTTTATATTTTATTAGAAAACATTTCTAAAAAACTGTTTTTGCTTTGTCATTATGGGGTATTGTGTGTAGAGAGGAACATTTGTAATTTAATCAATTTTAGAATAAGGCTGTAACGTAACAACACGTGGAAAAGGGGAAGGGGTCTGAAAACTTTCCCAATGCATATGCATTATTACATTTAGTTTTTATCAGGATTTTGGAAATTCTCTTGTGACCCCATTTTCACATCAGGTGACCCATCATGGGGTAGCAACCCCTAGTTTGGGAACTGTTGTGTTAGTGGGTTCAGTATGTATTTTTGTGCAAGGGTGCACACACAGCATTTTGACTGCATTCTCCTAGCCATACACAAAGGACTTACACAGCGTTATCTAGGTTACATCAATAAATGAATGTTTGAAAGCTAGCCTATTTTCTGGGTGTGAATCCTCCTCTCATCAACTTGCAGCACCTCTCACCAGACCTTTTTGGGAAAGCACAGCAGTTTAGATTCCCAATTACTTTCTGCCTGGGTGCAGGAACTCTGACTGGTTTCAAAACACATCCTGATTTTGGGAGGGGGATTCTCTGTTTCAGGTAACCTCCTGGGGAGTAGGAAAGAGCGTGCTGCTGTTCATTAAAATGTAGGGGGTGTTCTACCTTAGATAGCTTCTCCTAAACAAGACCGGTTCGCCTGTGCACAGCACACACGCACGCACGCACGCACGCACGCACGCACGCACGCACGCACACACACACAGCGGATGTGACATTGAAGAGAGTTAACCAGATCTCTGCTATAACCTTGAGTTCTCCTTGGTTCTCCAACTCTATTAAAAGAAGCCCCTGACATCTCACCTTTCCCTCTGCTATTTGAAAATCAGCTTTCAAAGTCAAGACATGATTAGAAGGTGGAGTCGGCAAACATCAAGGAAGGTTACAGGTCCATAAAGGTAGCAGACCACATTTTTAAAAATAGTTGAAAATTGAATTCTAAATGAATTTATAATTATTTAAAAGAAGCAGATGTCTTCAATGATCTAAATAAAAAATAGACTCAAAAAATATGCACGACATATGAGCGAAGTGCAAAAGTGACATATGAGCACACAGCGTAGCACACAGAGTCTCCTATTGTTACCTCAGTGGTTCAGACACCAACTGGACTGCTGTGCCTCTGTCCTACCAGCCACAGCCTCACTCACCCTCTCCACTCCCCCATTCTCTCTCTCCCTTGCTCTCTCTCTCCCCCACTTGTCCTCTTACGTCTGGTCCTCTCAGTGTTCTACTTCAAAGCTCAGTTGTAATTACATTGTGGAGGAACAGAACAGAGAGGCCAGCCCAGCCAGTCATATTACACATCTACTAGACTAGAGAGTAAAGGCTTCAAAGCTGCCCTGCTCCATCCTTTTCTCTAGGCCCTGGGATGAGGCTAGCTATAGGGGTCAGAGAGGCATACCGTCCCCTGACCTCTAACCCCTGACCACCCTCAGTTTTGAGAGCAACAGCAATCAGATCAACTCTACACACACTTGTGCGTACCACCCCAGTGCAGGGCTTTGTTCTCTCTGAGGGGATCTGAGGGTTGGAGAGGTCACTGAGCAGTTACAGGACATGGTGAAGTCAGAGGATCTCCACACACCTGCAGGCAGACAGGCTGATATGTCTACCTTTTATCATTACTAATGGACAACATGTCAGTCACTGATCTGTTGTAGAACGATCAGAGGTCAGTGATGTACATGACTTTACTATGGCTGGGGGTGTGAGAGTTAGGATTTCTGGAACAGAGAAAGAGATACTGGTTGGTTTATAATGGGACCATTCACCTATGTCTGGCTACAAATGTGATTTTATCCACTAACCTAAACCCTGACCCTAACCTCACCTCTATCCCTGACCTTATATTTAAAAAATATATATTTTCTCAAAGAACATAGTGCTTTCTCTTCACAGTTTTGGTGTCATTGTGTGTTTGATACAGTGTGTCCAAACAGAACAGTGTGTGTCGTCCATTCAGTTTCTCACATGGACTTAGACTAAGACAGCGGCGAGACAGTGACGGCTAGACCGAGACAGCGGCGGCTCAGTATACTTATAAACGGACAGTAAATAGAGAGGAAACAGATGAATCCTCCACTTCACCTTTATCTACATGTCTCTGAGGTACAGGAGTAAATACACGACATGGAATTCTAAAACCAAACAAGTTATAAGACTGAGCAAGAGAATGGAAAGAGATCATATTTAACCAATCGTATCTTTCCGTTGTCTTTCTCCCTTTTATCTCCCCCTCTCCTCTCTGCTCCCCCTGTCCCTTCTCTCTCCACATCCTCTCCTTTCATCTGCTACTGTTATTGTGTGTGCAGCTGGTGGTAGGGTATAGATGAGAGAGGGGGAAAGAGAGAGGGAGAGAGAGACAGAGAGAAAGAGACAGAGAAAGAGAGAGACAGAGAGAAAGAGAGAGAGACATAGGGAGGGAGGGAGGGAGAGGGAGAGAGAGAGGGAGGGAGAAAGAGAGAGAAAGAGAGACAGAGAGAAAGAGAAAGAGAGACAGAGCGAAAGAGACAGAGAGAAAGAGACAGAGAGACAGAGGGAGGGAGAGAGAGACAGAGAGAAAGAGAGAGAGAAAGAGAGACAGAGAGAAAGAGAGAGAGACAGAGGGAGGAAGAGAGAGACAGAGACAGAGAGAAAGAGAGAGAGACAGAGGGAGGGAGAGAGAGACAGAGACAGAGAGAAAGAGAGAGAGAAAGAGAGACAGTGGTTATTTATGTCTGCCCAGACCCAGACACACACCATGATGAAGCCCCACCTGAGAACACATTATTATAGACATACAGACCCACTCTAACACATTACCGGCAATACAGAACATTACAACACAGACTGTTCTGATCATAGTTCATTCTGATGGACCGAAGAGCATCCCAGCAATATTCACTATACAGTACAGTACCACTGACTATATCCCAGTCACAAGCAGCATTGATATGCGAAGGATAACGTTCTGCTAGGTGAGGTACTACTTCAGTACAAGAGGCAGGTTCTTTCATCCAACCGAGCCATGGATCTGAGCTGTAGGTCTTGAGTGTTAAATGGTGTGTGTTGGTATTGTGTTTATGCGTGCATGTTATCTGTTCTGAGTTTTAAAACTTTACTACTCAGTAATCAATTACAAGAGTTCTGCATTCTCATTAAGTTGGAGACTTTAACTGCAAGGAGAATTTTGACTGTAGAGTGCTAAATTAATACAACCATCCCTGTCTCTTTATAGCCACAGGACTAACAATTATGGATGTAATGCATTTGTATTGCCTATCACAACATGTGGTGAGTTCTATTTCATTGCAACAAAGACTGATAAAACAAAAAAATACATTCAGTCAAAACAAGGGGTAAAGAAAAGGTTTAATGCCTTGTTAAAGTAAAAACACACAAAAGGCCAAACAATAAATGTCTTAACTGTATGATACAGTATGTCATTGGTCTTTCTTCATCTGGTGAAAAACAGCTCTAATAAATCTACACATATTTATCTGAAATATAATGACATGCACTGACACTATCTACTATGACAAACACACACCATTAAAACATGGATATGTCCTGAGAGGGGGGAAGAGAAAGAAAGGAGAGAGAGCGAGAGAGCGATAGAAAGCAGAAGGAGAGAGAGAGAGAGAAAGCAGAAGGAGAGAGAGAGAGCGAGAGAAAGCAGGAGAGAGAGATAGAAAGCAGAAGGAGAGAGAGAGAGAAAGCTGAAGGAGAGAGAGAGAGCGAGAGAAAGCAGGAGAGAGAGAGAGAAAGAAAGCAGAAGGAGAGAGAGACGGAAAGCAGGAGAGAGAGAGAGATAGAAAGCAGAAGGAGAGAGAGAGAGAGAAAGCAGAAGGAGAGAGAGAAAGCAGGAGAGAGAGAGAAAGCAGGAGAGAGAGAAAGCAGAAAGAGAGAGAGAGGAAGCAGAATGAGAAAGAGAGAGAAAGAAAGCAGAATGAGAGAGAGAGAGAAAGCAGAAGGAGAGAGAGGGAAAGCAGAATGAGAGAGAGAAAGAAAGCAGAAGGAGGGAGAGAGAGAGAAAGCAGAAGGAGAGAGAGGGAGAAAGCAGAAGGAGAGAGAGATAGATAGAAAGCAGGAGAGAGAGAAAGCAGAAGGAGAGAGAGAGAGAAAGAAAGCTGAAGGAGAGAGAAAGAGAGAGCAGAAGGAGAGAGAGAGAAAGCAGAAGGAGAGAGAGATAGATAGAAAGCAGGCGAGAGAGAAAGCAGAAGGAGAGAGAGAGAGAAAGCAGAAGGTGAAATAGATAGAAAGCAGGAGAGAAAGAAAGCAGAAGGAGAGAGGGCGAAAGCAGAAGGAGAGAGAGAGAGAGAGAAAGCAGAAGGAGAGAGAGAGAGAGAAAGCAGAAGGAGAGAGAGAGATAGAAAGCAGGAGAGAGAGAAAGCAGAAGGAGAGAGAGAGAGATAGAAAGCAGAAGGAGAGAGAGAGAGAGAAAGCAGCAGGAGAGAGAGAGAGAGAAAGCAGCAGGAGAGAGAGAGGGAGTGATAGAAAGCAGGAGATAGAGAGATAGAAAGCAGAAGGGGAGAGAGAGAGAAAGCAGGAGAGAGAGAGAGAAAGCAGGAGAGAGAGAGAAAGATAGAAAGCAGAAGGGGAGAGAGAGAGAGAGAAAGAAAGCTGAAGGAGAGAGAGAGAGATAGATAGAAAGCAGGAGAGAGAGAAAGCAGAAGGAGAGAGAGAGAAAGCAGAAGGAGAGAGAGAGAGAAAGCAGAAGGAGAGAGAGGGAGAAAGCAGAAGGAGAGAGAAATAGATAGAAAGCAGGAGAGAGAGAAAGCAGAAGGAGAGAGAGAAAGCAGAAGGAGAGAGGGCAAAAGCAGAAGGAGAGAGAGAGATAGAAAGCAGGAGAGAGAGAGAGAGAAAGCAGAAGGAGAGAGAGAGATAGAAATCAGGAGAGAGAGAAAGCAGAAGGAGAGAGAGAGAGAGATAGAAAGCAGAAGGAGAGAGAGAGAGAAAGCAGCAGGAGAGAGAGAGGGAGTGATATAAAGCACGAGATAGAGATAAAAAGCAGAATGGGAGAGAGAGAGAAAGCAGGAGAGAGAGAGAAAGCAGGAGAGAGAGAGAAAGATAGAAAGCAGAAGGGGAGAGAGAGAGAGAGAAAGAAAGCTGAAGGAGAGAGAGAGATAGATAGAAAGCAGGAGAGAGAGAAAGCAGAAGGAGAGAGAGAGAAAGCAGAGGAGAGAGAAATAGATAGAAAGCAGGAGAGAGAGAAAGCAGAAGGAGAGAGATAGATAGAAAGCAGGAGAGAGAGAAAGCAGAAGGAGAGAGAGAGAGAGAGAAAGAAAGCTGAAGGAGAGAGAAAGAGAGAGCAGAAGGAGAGATAGGGAGGAAGCAGAAGGAGAGAGAGAGATAGATAGAAAGCAGGAGAGAGAGAAAGCAGAAGGAGAGAGAGAGAAAGCAGAAGGAGAGAGAGGGAGAAAGCAGAAGGAGCGAGAAATAGATAGAAAGCAGGAGAGAGAGAAAGCAGAAGGAGAGAGAGGGAGAAAGCAGAAGGAGAGAGAGATAGATAGAAAGCAGGAGAGAGAGAAAGCAGAAGGAGAGAGAGAGAGAAAGCAGAAGGAGAGAGAGGGAGAAATCAGAAGAGGAGAGAGGGAGAAAGCAAGAGAGAGAGAGAGATAGAAAGCAGGAGAGAGAGAAAGCAGAAGGAGAGAGAGAGAGAGATAGAAAGCAGAAGGAGAGAGAGAGAGAGAAAGCAGAAGGAGAGAGAGAGGGAGCGATAGAAAGCAGGAGATAGAGAGATAGAAAGCAGAAGGGGAAAGAGAGAGAAAGCAGGAGAGAGAGAGAGAAAGCAGGAGAGAGAGAGAAAGATAGAAAGCAGAAGGGGAGAGAGAGAAAGCAAAAACAGAGAGAGAGAAAGCAGATGGAGAGAGAGAAAGCAGATGGAAAGAGAGAGAGAAAGCAGAAGGAGAGAGAGAGAAAGCAGAAGGAGAGAGAGAGGGAACAATAGAAAGCAGGAGAGAGAGAGATAGAAAGCAGAAGGGGAGAGAGAGAGAAAGCAGAAGGAGAGAGAGAGAAAGCAAAAAGAGAGAGAACGAGAAAGCAAAAGGAGAGAGAGAGAGAAAGCAGAAGGAGAGAGAGAGAAAGCAAAAAGAGAGAGAACGAGAAAGCAAAAGGAGAGAGAGAGAGAAAGCAGAAGGAGAGAGAGAGAGAGAGAAAGCAGAAGGAGAGAGAGAAAGCAGGAGAGAGAGAAAGCAGAAGGAGAGAGAGAGAAAGCAGAAGGAGAGAGGGAGAAAGCAGAAGGAGCGAGAAATAGATAGAAAGCAGGAGAGAGAGAAAGCAGAAGGAGAGAGAGGGAGAAAGCAGAAGGAGAGAGAGATAGATAGAAAGCAGGAGAGAGAGAAAGCAGAAGGAGAGAGAGAGAGAAAGCAGAAGGAGAGAGAGGGAGAAATCAGAAGAGGAGAGAGGGAGAAAGCAAGAGAGAGAGAGAGATAGAAAGCAGGAGAGAGAGAAAGCAGAAGGAGAGAGAGAGAGAAATAGAAAGCAGAAGGAGAGAGAGAGAGAGAAAGCAGAAGGAGAGAGAGAGGGAGCGATAGAAAGCAGGAGATAGAGAGATAGAAAGCAGAAGGGGAAAGAGAGAGAAAGCAGGAGAGAGAGAGAGAAAGCAGGAGAGAGAGAGAAAGATAGAAAGCAGAAGGGGAGAGAGAGAAAGCAAAAACAGAGAGAGAGAAAGCAGATGGAGAGAGAGAAAGCAGATGGAAAGAGAGAGAGAAAGCAGAAGGAGAGAGAGAGAAAGCAGAAGGAGAGAGAGAGGGAACAATAGAAAGCAGGAGAGAGAGAGATAGAAAGCAGAAGGGGAGAGAGAGAGAAAGCAGAAGGAGAGAGAGAGAAAGCAAAAAGAGAGAGAACGAGAAAGCAAAAGGAGAGAGAGAGAGAAAGCAGAAGGAGAGAGAGAGAAAGCAAAAAGAGAGAGAACGAGAAAGCAAAAGGAGAGAGAGAGAGAAAGCAGAAGGAGAGAGAGAGAGAGAGAAAGCAGAAGGAGAGAGAGAAAGCAGGAGAGAGAGAAAGCAAGAGAGAAAGAGAGATAGAAAGCAGGAGAGAGAGTGTGAGAAAACAGAGGCATTACTAGGATAAATACTCTGATAAATCAGTACAGAAATGTGAGAGTTGTCAAATGCATTTATCCGATCCTATTGCCGCTGCGTATCTCCCTGTACAGGGGCTATAAAGAAGACAAGTGTGTGTGTGTCAGTGATGATGAAGATGACCCTGGCAGTGAAAGGTCGTACGGACATCCCTATGAGACTTGTCCCACTAGCATCACGCACGCACGCACGCACACACACCTGTAATAGAGGTGGTTACAGGGCTGTGGTGGGGTGGTGGTGCCAAGGGCGCTCTGTAAGCCACAGCAGTATAAATCACAGGCTAATAACAGAGCACTGAGTTGGCCTGTATTTACTACCACTCTCCCTCCTGCAAGGCCACACTCCTGCCCTACAGCACACCACACTACACTACCTGCGGTCACACAGTACACACCATTTACAAACACATCCTTCACCTTTATTAAACACTCAACAAGATCCAGGTATGGTGTATATGGCCTAATACATGCACCTGCCATAGGTACTGGAGATTGGACTACTGGTACAGGAGAGAAGAGGAGGATGAGAGGAAGGGGAAGAGATGAAAGGGAGGAGAGAAGAGGAAGGAGAGGTGAGGAAAGGAAGGAGAGGAAAGGAAGGAGAGGAGAGGAAGGAGAGAAGAGGAAGGAGATAAGAGGAAGGAGAGGAGAGGAAGGAGAGGAAAGGAAGGAGAGGAAAGGGAGGAGGGGAGAGGAAGGGGAGGAGAGGGATGAAAGGATAGGAAAGGTATGGGAGGAGAGGAGAGGAAAGGAAGGAGAGGAAAGGAAGGAGAGGAGAGGAAGGAGAGGAAAGGGAGGAGGGGAGAGGAAGGAGAGAAGAGGAAGGAGATAAGAGGAAGGAGAGGAGAGGAAGGAGAGGAAAGGAAGGAGAGGAGAGGAAGGAGAGGAAAGGGAGGAGGGGAGAGGAAGGAGAGAAGAGGAAGGAGATAAGAGGAAGGAGAGGAGAGGAAGGAGAGGAAAGGAAGGAGAGGAAAGGGAGGAGGGGAGAGGAAGGGGAGGAGAGGGATGAAAGGATAGGAAAGGTATGGGAGGAGAGGAGAGGAAAGGGAGGAGAGGAAAGGTATGGGAGGAAAGGAAGGGGAGGATAGGAAGGGGGGGGAGGGGAGGATAGGAGGAAGGGGAGGTGAGGAAAGGGATGAGAGGAGAGGAAAGGGATGAGAGTAAAGGGATGAGAGGAGAGAAAAGGGATGAGGGGAGAGGAAAGGGATGAGAGTAAAGGGATGAGAGGAGAGAAAAGGGAGGAGAGGAAAGGGATGAGAGGAGAGGAAATGGATCAGAGGTGAGGAAGGGGAGGAAAGTTGAGGAAGAGGAGGATAGGAAGAGGAGGAGAAACGAAGTCTAATATTGTCACGTTCTGACCTTAGTTCCTTTGTTTTGTCTTTTGTTTTAGTATGGTCAGGGCGTGAGTTGGGTGGGTTGTCTATGTTAGTTTTTCTATGATTTTCTATTTCTGTGTTAGGCCTGATATGGTTCTCAATCAGAGGCAGCTGTCAATCGTTGTCCCTGATTGGGAACCATATTTAAGTAGCCTGTTTTCTGCTGGGTTTTGTGAGTGGTTATTTTCAGTCTTTGTATGTATTTTCAATATCGTTTTATTAGATTATTGAAATTTATTCGGGACGTTAGGCGTGTTGCGTTGTGTGCCTTTGTTCAGGAAGGAAAGCTTAGCGCCACTTTGCTAGCTTTCCGTACTAATTGACTGGAGAAGAGGACATTCTAAATCCAAACAACGATTGTTCCCGACAAAGGACCCCTTGTACAACATTCTGATGAAAGATCATCAAAAGTAGGACCCATTTTATGATGTTATTTCATATATCTGTCGAACATGTTGTACTAGTAGGTTGCGGCCAGGTTTTGGGCACGCTCTCGCCATAACGTAAACTGCATATCGTAATGAAGTTATTTTTAGAATTCTAACACGCCGATTGCATTAAGAACTAGTGTATCTATCATTTCCTATACAACATGTATTTTTTAGTTATGTTTATGAATAGTTATTTGGTCAGAATATGTGAGTGCCAGAAAAATATCCGGACGTTGTGGGAAAAAGCTGCTACGTTAGCACAATGTATAACCACTGATTTCAGCTCTAAATATGCACATTTTCGAACAAAACATAAGTGTATGTATAACCTGATGTTATAGGACTGTCATCTGATGAAGCTTATCAAGGTTAGTCAAAAATTATATATCTTTTGCTGGTTTGTTACGATCGCTAACTTTTGCTGCTGGGGAATGGCTTGTGTTTCTGGCTATTGTGGTAAGCTAATATAATGCTATATTGTGTTTTCACTGTAAAACACTTACAGTTTTTTTGGATTGCTTACACACTAAAATTAAAAGTAGTACACTATTAGCAAAACCTTACACTCAAGAAGCAAAACATCAGCCCATATTTGCACAACTATAAGCACATTGTCAACCTCACACTTGTTGCAAAACTCTACACACAGTGATTTGCAAAACACTAAACACACTTAACATACATTACACACAAAAATCTATCATGAAGTCACGTCCTTGCAATACCAAAGCACTGACTGTCAAATTACCACACCGTCCAACCAATTGGTTCAACACAGTCATCAGGTGTGCAAACACTCGTTTGCTTAATTGTAGACACACCAATCAGGTGTATAAGCACTATAAAAAGCAGCAGGTGAGTTCATCGGTCTTCAAGCACAATGGAAAGAGTCAGAGAAAGAGTAAGACAAGGAGGAGGAGGAGGGTGAGGAGGAGGACGACGAGGAGGAGGAGAACGAGGAGGAGGAGGAGCACGAGGAGAACGAGGAGGACGAGGAGGAGGAGGAAGGGGAAGAAGAGGAAGACAAGAAGGTGCTCAAAGAGGACCGAATCTGACAAATGAGATCCGCGCAACACTGGTTGACCACGTTGTCAACCACAGCCTGACGCTGAGGGAGGCTGGACTGCGAGTACAGCCAAATCTAAGCCGATATACAGTGGCAAGTGTGATGAGAACATTACGACTGGAAAATAGGTATTGTAAAAATATCATCATATCAAAAACATCTGCACGGTTTCAGTAACTGCTTACAGTACTGTATTCTATGCACTATCAGCACTTCTGTTACCTTTTCCTGTGAAATTACTGTACTATTGTATACTGGTTTTTTTCTACATAGGATTGAGTGTCAGGGACGACAAGGGGGAAGGCCTCCTATGTTCACAGAACAGCAAGAGAGGGAGATAGTAAACATGGTTTTGGCCAACAATGCTATAACACTCAAGCAGCTCCAAGCTAACATTGTCAATAACCACGCCATTTTCAACGCATCCTAAAAAAAAAACATTTTCAAATTAAGCAAATTTATCGAGTGCCTTTCGAGCGCAATTCCGAAAGGGTGAAAGGACTGCGGCATGATTATGCAGAGGTATGTATTCACTTTAACAGTGTGATCTTGCATACTGTCTCATAATCTTTTACTGTACTGTAATATGTATACTAGATCTACACTGAACTACACAATTTTGCCTGACATTGTTTTTCAGAGAGTTTTACGAATGGATGGAGAGGAGATCCAGCATGAGTTCATTTACGTAGATGAGGCTGGGTTCAACCTGACGAGAACACGAAGGAGGGGAAGAAACATCATTGGCCACAGGACTATAGTCAATGTCCCAGGGCAACGTGGGGGTAATATAACACTCTGTGCAGCCATTACACAGAGTGGGGTCCTCCACCGCCATGCCCATATGGGCCCTTACAACACAGCACTCATACTTACATTCTTGGACCAATTGCACAACATAACAGCAGCAAATCAAATCGATCATATGCAATACATTGTTGTCTGGGACAATGTGTCTTTCCACCGCTCTGCTATGGTTCAGAACTGGTTTCAGCAACATCCACATTTCACCGTCCTATATCTTCCACCATACTCTCCATTCCTCAACCCTATAGAAGAGTTTTTCTCGGCATGGCGGTGGAAGGTATATGATATCCGTCTCCAGACTGAGGTACCCCTCATCCAAGCCATGGAGGAGGCCTGTGACCAGATGGAGGTAGCAGCAATGCAAGGATGGATTCGTCATTCGAGACGTTTCTTTCCAAGGTGTCTTGCTAATGACAACATGCGATGTTGATGAAATTCTCTGGCCAGATCCAGCTAGGCGAAGAGACAATGTCTAGTTATTATTATTTTTTTTTTAACTTACAATACGTAAAGTGACGTTTGGTTACAGTATTATGAATCTCCATGTCAACATTTTGGGCGTGTTGAGAAATAAATGAGTTTCTTCAGTCTGCAACATTGGTCTTGTGTAGTGTTTGGTGAATTTACATTATATTTGTACTTTGTTGATAGTAGCCTACTCTAATCATAGGGAAGTATAAGTGATAAAAGTGTTTTAGGTTTATCACAGCAGAGTGTAACTCGTGCAAACAGAGTATAGTAATGTGAAACGTGTGTGTTTCATATGGTAACAAAGTGTGGTTTTTGAAAAGAAGTGTATAGTTTTTACAAGAGTGTTTCATTTTGCAAAGGATCTGTAGTGTTTTGCTAATTGGGTGTGTGGTTGTGCTAATTGTGTGTAGTGTTTTGAAAACACGGGCCCTGTTTTGAAAATCGTGCTTAAGCAATCAAAAAAAACTGTAAGAAATTGGAAATATTGTCTGGAATCACAAGATGCCTGTCTTTCATTTGCTGTACACCATGTATTTTTCAGAAATGTTTCATGATGAGTATTTAGGTATTTGACGTTGGTGTCTGTAATTACTCTGGCTGCTTCGGTGCCATTTCTGACGGTAGCTGTGATGGTAGCTGCAATGTAAAACTGATTTATAGCTCAAATATGCACATTTTTCGAACAAAACATAGATTTATTGAATAACATGTTATAAGACTGTCATCTGATGTAGTTGTTCCTTGGTTAGTTTGGTTGGTTCTTGGTTAGTTAGGTTGTCTTTGTGCAAGCTACATGTGCTGTGAAAAATGTCTGTCCTTATTTGTATTTGGTGGTGAGCTAACATAAATATACGTGGTGTTTTCGCTGTAAAACATTTAAAGAATCGGACATGTTGGCTGGATTCACAAGATGTTTATCTTTCAAATGCTGTATTGGACTTGTTAATGTGTGAAAGTTAAATATTTCAAAAAAATATATTTTGAATTTCGCGCCCTGCACTTGAAGTGGCTGTTGTCATATTGTGCCCGGCTTCGGGCTTGCAGCCATAAGAAGTTAAATAAGATGAACACTTACCACGCTGCACCTTGGTCCTCTCTTTCTCCTGACGACAACTGTTACAGAACCACCCACCAAAACCGGACCAAGCAGCGTGGTAAAGGGCAGCAGCAGCAGCGATCGCAGGATTCCTGGACCTGGGAGGAAATTCTGGACGGTAAGGGATCCTGGGTACAAGCTGGAGAATATCGCCGCTCTCGTGAAGAGCTGGAGGCAGCTAAAGCCGAGAGGCGGTGGTATGAAGAGGCTGCACGAAAGCGTGGCTGGAAGCCAGAGAGGCAGCCCCAAAAAATTATTGGGGGGGGGGGGGGACACGGGGAGTGTGGCTAAGCCAGGTAGGAGACCTGAGCCAACTCCCCGTGCTTACCATGGAGAGCGAGCGTACGGGCAGACACCGTGTTATGCGGAAGAGCGCACGGTGTCTCCAGTACGTGTGCATAGCCCGGTGCGGTACATAGCAGCACCTCGTATCGGCCGGACTAGATTGGGCATCAGGTGCCATGAAACTGGCTCTATGCATCTGGTCTCCAGTGCGTCTCCTCGGGCCGGGGTACATGGCACCAGCCCCACGCATGGTGTCTCCTGTACGTGTACATAGCCCAGTGCGGCTTATTCCACCTCGCCGCACTGGCATGGCTACGGGGAGTATTCAGCCAGGTAGGGTTGGGCAGGCTCGGTGCTCAAGACCTGTAGTGCGCCTCCACGGTCCGGTCTATCCGGTGCCTTCTCCAAGAACCAGCCCTCCTGTGGCAGCCCCACGCACCAGCCCTCCTGTGGCAGCCCCAAGCCTCAGCTCTCCTGTGGCAGCCCCACGCACCAGCCCTCCGGTGGAGGCGCCACGTACCAGGCCTCCAGTTCCAGCACCCTGCACTCGTCCTGAGGTGCGTGTTTCCAGCCCGGTACCACCAGTTCCGGCACCACGCACCAGGCCTATTGTGCGCCTCCATGGTTCAGTATGCCCTGTTCCTGCTCCCCGCACTCGCCCAGTGGTGCGTGTTCCCAGCCCGGTACCACCAGTTCTGGCACCACGCACCAGGCCTACTGTGCGCCTCTAGGGTCAAGTATGCCCTGTTCCTGCTCCTCGGACTCGCCCAGTGGTGCGTGTCCCCAGCCCGGTACCACCAGTTCCGGGACAACGCACCAGGCCTACTGTGCGCCTCAGCAGGCCTGAATCTCCCGTCTGTCCAGCGCCACCTGAGCTGCCCGTCTGTCCAGCGCTGCCTGAGCCGCCCGTCGTTCCAGAGCCGTCAGAGCCGCCCGTCTGTCCAGAGCCGTCAGAGCCGCCCGTCTGTCCTGAGCCGCTAGAGCCGCCCATCTGTCCTGAGCCGCCCGCCAGTCAGGAGCCGCCAGAGCCGGCCGCCAGTCAGGAGCCGCCAGCCAGTCAGGAGCAGCCAGAGCCGCCCGCCAGTCAGGAGCTGCCAGAGCCTCCCGCCAGTCAGGAGCCGCCAGAGCCGCCCGCCAGTCAGGAGCCGCCCGCCAGTCAGGAGCTGCCAGAGCCGCCCGCCAATCAGGAGCTGCCTGAGCCGCCCTCCAGTCTGGAGCTGCTCTTCAGCCCGGAACTGCCCTTCAGTCCTGAGCTGCCCTTCAGTCCGGAGCTGCTCTTCAGCCCGGAACTGCCCTTCAGTCCTGAGCTGCCCTTCAGTCCTGAGCTTCCCTTCAGTCCTGAGCTTTCCTTCAGTCCTGAGCTGCTATTCAGTCCTGAGCTACCCCTCAGTCCGGAGCTGCCCTTCAGTCCGGAGCTGCCCTTCAGTCCGGAGCTGCCCTTCAGTCCGGAGCTGCCCTTCAGTCCGGAGCTGCCCTTCAGTCCTGAGCTGCCCGTCAGTCCGGAGCTGCCCTTCAGTCCGGAGCTGCCCTTCAGTCCGGAGCTGCCCTTCAGTCCGGAACTGCCCTTCAGTCCGGAGCTGCCCTTCAGTCCGGAGCTGCCTCTCAGTCCGGAGCTGCCCCTCAGTCCAGAGGCGTCCTTCAGTCCAGAGGCGTCCTTCAGTCCAGAGGCGTCCTTCAGTCCAGAGGCGTCCCTCAGTCCCGTGGGCCCACTTATTAGGGTTCCCAGGCCAAGGTCGGCGGCGAGGGTCGCCGTTCCTAGGAGGCCACAGAAGCGGACTAAGACTATGGTGGAGTGGGGTCCACGTCCAGCGCCAGAGCCGCCACTGCGGACAGATGCCCACCCAGACCCTCCCCTATAGGTTCAGGTTTTGCGGCCGGAGTCCGCACCTTGGGGGGGGGGTACTGTCACGTTCTGACCTTAGTTCCTTTGTTTTGTCTTTTGTTTTAGTATGGTCAGTGCGTGAGTTGGGTGGGTTGTCTATGTTAGTTTTCTATGATTTTCTA